>NC_081233.1:5430120-5590120 GCF_902713425.1 Acipenser ruthenus
GTCCAGGGGTTAGAAGGGAGAATATGGCGCTAATGAGAGGTATGGACATGTAATTCAAACCCTTGGTTATTACACATTTAGAAACAGTTTAGAAACTCTTGCTGAGCACAATTTTGAATGGCAGGCGAGAGATGGGAGTTGGATGTAATGTAATGTCTTTATTGAGGCTGCTGTCGTGAGTTTTAATGTAAGCACGGGTGATCATGCAGAAGACAGCTGTCTTCCACTGAAAATGAGGCTCAGTTTGGACATTTGGGGAAGGCTGCCTGCACGGAGTTGAAACCCTTTTCAGCGCAGAGGTCTGAGTGGCGCATCAGGCTGTCTCACTAGCCTCTTCGTTTGGAGGCTGGGAACCGGCTTCTCTCGTTGGGTTTGGTTCAGTAGTTCACACATCACAGAACATTACCGTTCGTTTTATAATGATGTCATTAACACACACACACCCTGCCACCGCTGTAATTTCAAAGCCGTCGGCATGATTAAAAAGCTGATGACCATGAAATATATCACCCGTATGCCAATGAAATGTTTATCACAGTTTGAGAAGCGCTTCTCCAGGCAGATGTAAAATGCAATGGGACATACAGCTGGACGGAGGTACAGACAGACCAACACCCCTCCTCAATACCTCCGGAATGTGATAGTATCAATAACCGAAACGAAACACTCTTGGGTATGCGCTTCTCCCGATATATGGAATATAAACTGTAGAATGTAGTGCTGGGACCAATACTCGATTAAACGCTGCTTGAAATGCATTGGCAAACGTGACCACCCTCCTATTTGTTCGGGTAACAGAGCTTTTAAATGACTGTATTTCATGTTATCATGCAAAGGAACCCAATGCATAAACGACGTCGGAAATAAATAACACTCCGTAGCTGTTGCAAAGCTTGCATTGTTGCCGATTTCTTAGCGTTTGCATTTACTGCCCTCGTGCCCCTGCTCAGTAATCAACTGGGGCATTGCTACTGGAGTCCTCTCACTGGCCCCAGCCCAGTCCAGGGCCTGATTAATGCATCAGTGTTGTAGTAGCTGTAACAAGATGACATGTACTCATATTGACTGTTTAATAAAGAATCGGGTGTTTCTCAACTGTGGTATTGTCAGATTGTTTTCAATCAACACACACACACACACACACACACACACACTAACACATACATACGTGTGTACCCTTATACAAGTTTCCAATAGTAAAAGCATACCAAAGTGTAATAAAGCATGGTGACGCATTAGCATTGTGAAGCACAGAGAGGTGCGGTAAAGCATATTAAAAAAGCACATGGCAACACATGGTAAACTATGGTAGATGCATAGCATAGCTATGGAAAATACATGGGAAAAACTGCAAAATGACCCAAATCCTGCATCTCAAAAAGAAAGCGGAGTGCTGCAACAGGATTTCAATACTGAGCTCGAGTCCCTCCTAGTGGTAGCTTATGTAACTGCAGGATTAGTTCTTGTAAGTCAGCTGCGTTCACGTCCCCTGGCATACACATCACAGCTGTCAGTCAGTCAGGTACCATGATAAGGTAGCCAGGAGCTAGATCTACATCACGGAGACAGTAGCAGGAGCAGGGCTGCATTAAGTTCACAGGGATATAAACGAACTAGAGTGCAAACCATGCCTTCTAGAAATTTATTTTTTTGAAAGAAAATGTTGAAAATGTCTATGTTATATAATATACTGTATCGATATTGCATGTTTGTAATAATAATCAATAGCGCCGGCGTCAGTGAGAGAATGTGATTTGGCTTGCTGTCAAGCAGCCTAATAAAATGGGGACTGTTATGAAACTGCATGCTTTTAATCGCCATGTTGGCTCTAGTTTGGGGCTGTGTGGTCCAGTGGTTAAAGAAAAGGGCTTATAACCAGGAGGTCCCCGGTTCAAATCCCACCTCAGCCACTGACTCATTGTGTGACCCTGAGCAAGTCACTTAACCTCCTTGTGCTCCGTCTTTCGGGTGAGACGTAATTGTAAGTGACTCTGCAGCTGATGCATAGTTCACACACCCTAGTCTCTGTAAGTCGCCTTGGATAAAGGCGTCTGCTAAACAAACACATAATAATAATAATAATAATAATAATAATAATAATAATAATAATAATAGTTGCGCTATAGTTTAACAATAGAGGCTCACTCTACACGAGAGCCACAATGGTGTCGGTTTCCTAGTCTTCTATTTTAATGACCTTGGCTTCAGCTGCAGTGCCGGTGAGCGGCCAGCAGGTGTCGCCGCGGCTGCTCCCTGCAAGCTGTCCAGCAGTAAACATGGCGGTGCGGAAGAAGGACGGCGGCCCAAACGTTAAATATTTCGAAGCCTCCGACACGACCGCGCAGTTCGACAATGTCCGTATCTGGCTGGGCAAGAATTACAAAAAGGTACAGGTCGTTTTGAACCCTTGGCAGCTGTTTGATTTGCACGGGTGTGTGAGTGTGAGCAGCGCGGAGAGGAGGGGGCGCACCTCCGCGCACAGACCCCGACACAATGAAGACGCAGCTCGAAGCAAAGACACAAAAAATACAAACAAATCAAATCCACGACCTCCCCAAATAACAACGGCAACGGAGCAGCTCCGGCTGGCCGTTATCTTTTCTTGCATGCTTGAATAAAATAGCAGCGTTTGTGGCAATTTAGTGCAGTTAAAACGGTTTAGTTGGTCACTTTCCTTTCTCAAGAGGAGTATGGTGATCCAGCTGACACTGTGTGTGTGTTGTGACAGTTATACAGTATTAAGGTCTTCACAAAACGTTTAAAATGTGCGTGTAAGGTATGCACACAGAATAAACACACCAATGACTGTCGTTTCCACGTTATTTTATCCATTTGAGGTTTTTTTTTTTTTTAATGCTGTCATCTACGATTGCAGCAGTTTTTCAGTACGAATGTGAGCGTTATTCAATATTGCAATTTTTATTATAACGTGATATAAGCGGTACTAATCGAGTTTTTGACGAAGTTGTCTACACGGGCTTTGCATGAGAAAGCATGGTGTTCAAAGACCGTTATTCACCCTAAGCATAGTGAACAGAAGTGATTTCCCCTCTGCCGTGTAGTTTTAATTGCGGCTTCAGTGCATGTGTATGTGTGTGTATAATGTATTTACTACAATGGACACTTCCTAATAAAAATATCTTGTTGCTCTTAGTCCAGTTTGTTCAATCACCATCCTTATTGTTGCTGCCTGAGCTGTAGCAGAATAACGCAGTGGCAGGCAAACAGGGTTTCAGGAGGTTTGGGAATTATGTAGAATAGATTCCAAAATGTGTTTTAAAAAGTCATGCATTACGAAGTATAAAAAGCTCATTTAACAGGATCTCTTTCAGTCTTGTATACATCTGTTTGAATGTTTGGTGAATTTTCAGCGCACACGTTTTTGTAAGTGAACCCAAGTGACAGGAATGGTGCCCCTGACTGTGATAGATAAAAGCTGCATCTCCCTGTTGCAAATCAGTTAACATCACGACGCGCCACACGTGACGCATTCTGAGCGACTGTGATAGAGGGGTGATACTTCGCCTCCCCAAATTGGTGATACTCGTTCTAGATTGTTCTTTTTGTATGTTCTAGATCAGAGTTTGTCAACGGGGGCGTTCTGAAGCCAAAGGGGACGTTGTGCTTCCTCCTTATAAGGAAACTTGTATTTCAAAAACTTGATGACTAAGCTCAGCTGATCCTTAGGGGGTGTTGTTATGAAAATGTTGAGAAAGACTGCTGTAGACGGTTCTTTCTCTCCCTCCCCAGTGTATCCAGGCCAAGCCTTTCATGAGTAAGTGCACATCTAGTGGTGCAGCTTGTTCAGTTCTCTGTTCTACTGTTCTGCACTCACTGTGTATTCTAGACTCTCCCAGTATAATAAGCCCCTCTCATTTGTTGTGATGCAGCGTTTTCAGTTCACAGTTCTAGACCATTCTACACTATAATTGAGTGTTCTAGACCACATTGGCAGACACCCTGTAGTTATTTATTTTTATGAAGTGTAGTAATATAATTGGTGATTTTGTTCTCCTTACAGTTGCCCCCTGTTGTACTGTTAGCGCAGGGATGAGCTGACCTCAGTGTTACATGCAGAATAACTCCAAGCCCCTCACAGCAGCGTTCGTGCAAATGGATTGATCTCCCGGTGTGGGGAGCATCGCTTTGTCAGGGTCATTTGGGAGAGAACAGTTTTTGCATGTGCTGCAGCCCACTGAAACCATCTTGTGTCCCTCAGTTTGGGAACCCCTGTTCTAGACTGATCTTAATGCGTTTTCTAGACTTATCTCCTGTATAACCAGGCCAAATTGCCCACTAATAAGTTTCCATCCAGTCTAATGGTGCAGCTTCTTAAGATATTTGTTCTAGAGCATTATTGGCGTTCTAGACTGTTCTCGAGTGTTCTAGACCATTCTCGTGTGTCCTCTCCTTTTCTTCAGTATATCCAGGCGGAGCCGCCCACTAACAAGTCTCTCTCCAGTCTGGTGGTGCAGCTGCTGCAGTTCCAGGAGGAGGTGTTTGGGAAGCACGTCAGCAACGCGCCACTCACCAAACTACCGGTGAGGCCCTGAGAGAGAGAGAGCACCACACAGGGGCGCCATTACAATTACATTTACAATTACAATGCTGAAATTGCAATTACAATTCAGTTACAGTTACAGTTATACTGCAGTAATTACAATTACACTTAAAAGTAACATCAGCCACTACACACATTAACACTATGCTAAATAAGCAAGCAATAATTACAGGTTCAAATACAGAAACATGTAACTCTTCTTTTTTTCAAACCAATGGGGTCACCACAAGTGATTGAAAATATCATCGATCAATGATAAGGTATAATTACAATTCCAATTACTCAGGTGTGCCACAGTTCAACTATAACTGCAGTTGCAATGACATTGTAATACACATTGTGTTGATCTGTATGGATATGGTAACGCTTTGAGATGCTGACTTCATACTCTGAGCCCATGTGGTCTCTGGGAGGGTGCAGCGGCTCTGAGCCCATGTGGTCTCGGGGAGGGTGCAGCGGCTCTGAGCCCATGTGGTCTCGGGGAGGGTGCAGCGGCTCTGAGCCCATGTGGTCTCGGGGAGGGTGCAATGACTCTGAGCCCATGTGGTCTCGGGGAGGGTCCAGCGACTCTGAGCCCATGTGGTCTCGGGGAGGGTGCAGCGACTCTGAGTCCATGTGGTCTCGGGGAGGGTGCAGCGACTCTGAGCCCATGTGGTCTCGGGGAGGGTGCAGCGACTCTGAGCCCATGTGGTCTCGGGGAGGGTGCAGCGACTCTGAGCCCATGTGGTCTCGGGGAGGGTGCAGTGACTCTGAGCCCATGTGGTCTCGGGGAGGGTGCAGCGACTCTGAGTCCATGTGGTCTCGGGGAGGGTGCAGCGACTCTGAGCCCATGTGGTCTCGGGGAGGGTGCAGCGACTCTGAGCCCATGTGGTCTCGGGGAGGGTGCAGCGACTCTGAGTCCATGTGGTCTCGGGGAGGGTGCAGCGACTCTGAGTCCATGTGGTCTCGGGGAGGGTGCAGCGACTCTGAGCCCATGTGGTCTCGGGGAGGGTGCAGCGACTCTGAGCCCATGTGGTCTCGGGGAGGGTGCAGCGACTCTGAGCCCATGTGGTCTCGGGGAGGGTGCAGTGACTCTGAGCCCATGTGGTCTCTGGGAGGGTGCAGCGACTCTGAGCCCATGTGGTCTAGGGGAGGGTGCAGTGACTCTGAGCCCATGTGGTCTCGGGGAGGGTGCAGCGACTCTGAGCCCATGTGGTCTCGGGGAGGGTCCAGCGACTCTGAGCCCATGTGGTCTCGGGGAGGGTCCAGCGACACTGAGCCCATGTGGTCTTGGGGAGGGTGCAGCGACTCTGAGCCCATGTGGTCTCGGGGAGGGTGCAGCGACTCTGAGTCCATGTGGTCTCGGGGAGGGTGCAGCGACTCTGAGCCCATGTGGTCTCGGGGAGGGTCCAGCGACACTGAGCCCATGTGGTCTTGGGGAGGGTGCAGCGACTCTGAGTCCATGTGGTCTCGGGGAGGGTGCAGCGACTCTGAGCCCATGTGGTCTCGGGGAGGGTGCAGCGACTCTGAGCCCATGTGGTCTCGGGGAGGGTCCAGCGACACTGAGCCCATGTGGTCTTGGGGAGGGCGCAGCGACTCTGAGCCCATGTGGTCTCGGGGAGGGTGCAGCGACTCTGAGTCCATGTGGTCTCGGGGAGGGTGCAGCGACTGAGCCCATGTGGTCTCGGGGAGGGTCCAGCGGCTCTGAGCCCATGTGGTCTCAGGGAGGGTGCAGCGACTCTGAGACCATGTGGTCTCGGGGAGGGTGCAGCGGCTCTGAGACCATGTGGTCTCGGGGAGGGTCCAGCGACTCTGAGCCCATGTGGTCTCAGGGAGGGTGTAGCGACTCTGAGACCATGTGGTCTCGGGGAGGGTCCAGCGGCTCTGAGCCCATGTGGTCTCGGGGAGGGTGCAGCGGCTCTGAGCCCATGTGGTCTCGGGGAGGGTGCAGCGACTCTGAGCCCATGTGGTCTCGGGGAGGACGCAGCGTTTAGTGACGGTACAGTGACTGCTTGTCTCTTCTCTCCACAGATAAAGTGTTTCCTGGATTTCAAGGCCGGTGGGTCGCTGTGTCATATCCTGGCAGCAGCATACAAGTTCAAGAGTGACCAGGGCTGGTGAGGGTCATACAGACCAGCGAAGGAGGGTGGGGTGTGGGAGGGGCTAGTGTAATACAGACCAGGGAGAGAGGGTGGGGTGTGGGAGGAGCTAGTATAATACAGACCAGGGAGAGAGGGTGGGGTGTGGGAGGAGCTAGTGTAATACAGATTTTAATATAGACATAACTCATTTCTGAGCAGTTCAGGGCTTGAAACTCACACTAGCCCTGCACCCAATCCAGGGTTTCAGAACTGCGTTCAGTTAAGTATCATTTAATGATCAGGAGCCTGTGATGTTCAATAATACCTCGTTTCCATGGGCACATACTGCCACCCATCCCGCTTTGGCCCGCTTTGGGAAAGGGTAAAAATCCGGGGCAGCTGGGATTGGCAGCCAGTGCGGGTCGGGCAAATGAACATGGAACGGAGGTGTCAGGGGCAGCAGGGTTTGAACCCGGGCTGAGTGCTGCATGGAAACGAGGTGTCAGGGGCAGCAGGGTTTGAACCCGGGCTGAGTGCTGCATGGAAACGAGGTGTCAGGGGCAGCAGGGTTTGAACCAGGGCTGAGTGCTGCATGGAAACGAGGTGTCAGGGGCAGCAGGGTTTGAACCCGGGCTGAGTGCTGCATGGAAACGAGGTGTCAGGGGCAGCAGGGTTTGAACCCGGGCTGAGTGCTGCATGGAAACGAGGTGTGAATTGTTCCTACTTTATAGCTGCATGAACAGCTCGTATTAGTAACCCGACAGACTCCCAGGTGAGACGTATTCATTAGAATAATACACCTGAACAAGGGGAGCTGGCAGCAGGGCTATTGTGAGCTTCAAGTATTGTTAGTTTTGCATTACCTTTTTAAAAAGTGGATAATTACATGCTTGTGTCTCTGCCTGTCTGCTACTCCAGAGTAAACGTTGATCAAAAGTAATTCCCTAGTTGCTATACCTGTGATGTGTGAATAAAAATCCCAAAGCAATCGGGACTATGTTGAAAGGAAATGCTGCGCTCTGGACAACGCGGGAAACAGCAAAGGTAGAGTAATGTGTTTCCTGTAAACACTGCAGGGGGTTCTGGGACACTTTCATCTCCCTCTCTCTGTCTCTGTCAGGAGGAGGTTTGATTTCCAGAACCCGTCTCGAATGGACCGCAATGTGGAAATGTTCATGACTATCGAGAAGTCACTGGTGCAGGTCTGTCTGCCTGCCTGTCCGTGTGTGTCTGTCTGTCTGTCTGTCTGTCTGTTTGTCTGTGTGTGGGCCTTCCTGCCTTCCTCCCTAGAGCTTGTATTTCAGTGCTGCTATATCAGTGCTGTTTCTAATTGAGGAGTGGAAGTGGAGGGTAAAGTTATGCCTGTGTGTTTCTGTCTCCTGCTTGGTTAATCCCATTGAAAGTATTCTTTTTATCTCCCTTTCTCTCCAGAACAACTGCCTGGCCCGGCCCAATATCTACCTGAGCTCAGACATCGAGCCCAAACTGCTGAGCAAGATGAAAGACATTATCAAGAGACACCAGGTAACTGTCTGCGTGTCAGTCTGTGTGTCTGTCTGAGAGTCTGTGTGTCTGTCAGTCTGCGTGTCTGTCTGTGTGTCTGGCTGCGTGTCTGTCTGTGTGTCTGGCTGCGTGTCCGTGTGTCTGTCTGCGAGTCTGTGTGTCTGTCTGCGAGTCTGTGTGTCTGTCTGTGCATCTGTCTTTGTGTGTGTCTGCATGTCTCTGTGTGTCTGTCTGTGAGTCTGTGTGTGTCTGTCTGAGAGTCTGCGTGTCTGTCTGCGTGTCAGTCTGTGACAGCACTGACGATGGGCTTCCTGGCTGCGTTGCAGGGCTCAGTGACAGACGACAAGAATAACAGCACCCACACTGTGGTGCCTGTGCCAGGGAGTCTGGAGGAAGGTGAGAGCGGGCAGGGAGCCAGCGGGGGGGGAGGGGAGGGAAGGGGAGGAGAGGGTTAGGATTAGGATTAAGGACTCATTGAGATCTATTCAAGTGAAAAATAAACAAAAGTTCCTGATTGAAAATGAATCGTACTGTGGGGTGTAGTGGAAGCTGAGGGATGTGAGCTTGATTACTGTGTGTGTTTGTGTCTCTGCAGAGGAATGGGTTCGTCCAGTCATGAGCAGAGACAAGCAGGTCCTGCTGCACTGGGGATACTACCCTGACAGGTACAGTACCGCTGCACTGAGGATACTACCCTGACAGGTGCAGTACCGCTGCACTGAGGATACTACCCTGACAGGTGCAGTACCGCTGCACTGAGGATACTACCCTGACAGGTACAGTACCGCTGCACTGAGGATACTACCCTGACAGGTACAGTACCGCTGCACTGAGGATACTACCCTGACAGGTACAGTACCGCTGCACTGAGGATACTACCCAGACAGGTGCAGCACCGCTGCACTGAGGATACTACCCTGACAGGTGCAGTACCACTGCACTGAGGATACTACCCTGACAGGTGCAGTACCGCTGCACTGAGGATACTACCCTGACAGGTGCAGTACTGCTGCACTGAGGATACTACCCTGACAGGTGCAGTACCGCTGCACTGAGGATACTACCCTGACAGGTGCAGTACCGCTGCACTGAGGATACTACCCTCATACTGTGTACAGATGTGATCCTATCATTAGGGCTCTTTGGTTTTGGTTTTTATTTTTGATCTAAAGATGTCCCTTTTTTTGAGCCGACTCTGATCAATTAATCTCTTGGTAAAGTGTTGATTGTGAAGAGCAGGTTCTTCACTTGATTGAGACTGTGATTCTGCTACATTATCAATGACACAGAATCCTGGTCTCCTTCCAGTTGTGTTTATAGTAGTTTCTTAGTCCAGTCTTCCATCTTATGATTTATAAGGAGTTAATCTGTCGTGTGGAGGGTGCCTCTTATTACAACAGAAATCATTTTGCACAGGTGAAGCAGTCCAAACTGCATGAGATGACACCTCTACAGCAATAAGAGGCACCTTGCCCCTGATGTATTAGCTTAGGTTCTTACAGTTTCAGCTCATTCGCAGTCCTGCATCGTGACTCCTCGCTGTGTTTCAGTTACGACACGTGGATCCCTGCCAGCGAGGTGGAGGCTGCTGTAGAGGAACCGCCCAGCGTGGAGAAACCCAGGAAGGTACCGAGTCCACCCCACACCCCAATAACACCCCATCAGCACCCCGTCAGCACCCCGTCAGCACCCCATCAGCACCCCTACATGAAATGCAATGTGCTGGGAGTTTTCTAAACAATTATTCTTATGATCATTGTTTAGTTTTGATGCATGTGAATTTATTGTGCATGAAAGGTGAGGGACAATGGAGCTACAATCAGGCAGCATGAGAGCTTCCCTTCACGGCTCTGAGAGAGAGAGAGGGAGGGAGAGGGAGGCCTGCGGTCAATTGCCATTACAAGAACAGCAGAACTGTTTGCTGAAAATTCAATTACAATTAAAATTACAATTACAATTACAATGCTATTGTGTTCAATTACAATCCATCCATCCATCCGTCCGTCATCGATCTGCTTCTCCTGGTGAGGGTTGTGGCTCAATTACAATTACGCTAAAAAGTAAAATAAACAACTAGACACATTAACATGCTTACTGGATTTATTATAAATGACCAGGCAGTACTCAGAGGTACAAATACAGAATCGGCAATTATTTAACAATCGGCAATTATTTTTTATTATTTTCTCCCAATTTAGAATATCCAATTATTATTTTTAGGCTCAGCTCACCGCTACCACCCCTGCGCTGACTCTGGAGCGGCAAAGACGAACACACGCTGTCTTCTTAAGCGTGTGCCTTCAGCCGCCCGCTTCTTTACACACTGCAGACTCACCATGCAGCCACCTTAGAGCTACAGAGTCGGAGGACAACGCAGCTCTCGGGAAGCTTACAGGCAAGCCCGCAGGCGCCCGGCCAGTCTACAGGGGTCGCTGGTGCGCGGTGAGCCGAGAACACCCTGGCTGACCTGAGCCCTCCCCCCCCGGGCGGCGCTTGGCCAATTGTGCGCCGCCCCCTGGGAGCTCCCGTCCACGGCCGGCAGTGTGGAATAGCCTGGACCCGAACCGGCGACCTCCAAGCTATAGTGCGCATCCTGCACTTCACGCGGAGCGCCTTTACTGGATGCGCCACTCGGGATCCCCCTTTTAATTGCAATTCATTGTGAATGGCACACTTACTGTTGAGCGCAGGCCTGCAGAGCGTGCCTCAATCCTGGCCGGAGATCTTAAGCAGAGACTGTTACAGACTCTAACTGATCTCAGCACATCTGTCCCAATGCTGCGTTCCTCTCAAGCACTAATGGGCTAATGTCAGACTACAAAACTGAGCAGCCAGATACAGACCCAGGGGTCCCGAGGTGAGAGTGTTCCGGCCCCCCTGGGTGTGCTGACGGTGCCCCCCTACCCCTCTCTCCCAGGTGCACACCAAGTGGATCCTGGATCTCGATGTCTTCAATGAGTGGATGACGGAGGAGGATTACGAGGTGAGCGAGGCCCCCCGGCGCAAGCGCATCTCTGCCAAGACCCTGACGGACGAGGTGAGCACCCCCGACCTGGAGCGCCGAGACAAGAGGCCCCCCGGAAACTCCAAGAAGAGGAAGCGCTCGCCCTCGCCCTCCCCCACCCCCACCCCCGAGAGCAAGAAGAAGAACACCAAGAAAGGGTGAGAGAGGCCTCTGGAGCCAGCACCCCACAAAGCTGAGCTATGGGAAATGCTTGAAATCAGCTGTCCTGTAGGAACATGTGCACTGCATAGCAAAACCCTTCTCAATGCAGTTTTAAGGTATACTAAGAACTGTTTTGTAAAGAATGTGGATTTCAAATTAAAAAGAAGAGAATTCATTTTAAAGAAGCCTTGGTTGTCACTGTTGACTGGCAGGGTTCAGTGTTTAATCTGTGTGCGTGTGTGTGTGTGTGTGTGTGTGTGCGTGTGCGTGTGTCCCTGCAGTCCCTCCACTCCTTACACCAAGTCGAAGCGCGGACATCGAGAGGAGGAGCAGGAGGATCTGACCAAGGACATGGACGAGCCCTCGCCGGTGCCCAACGTGGAGGAGGTGACCCTGCCCAAGACAGGTACGCACACAGACAGCCTGCTCTGCAGTGCTGTGCGTCTCATGAGGGTGTGACCGTTCACACCTGTAAAGAGACCACAGTGGAACATAAAAACGAGAGGATGCCATTCGGCCCATCCGTGCTCGTCCGGTTCCTAGTAGATTGATCTCAGAACTGTGTCAAGTCGGGTCTTAAAGGATCCCAGTGATTCAGCCTCAACAACATGACCAGGTACCCATTCCATCCCCTCACCACTCTCTGTGAAGAAGTGTCCTTCCCTCTGTCCTAACTCTGTCTCCACTTGATTTCCCACTGTGTCCTCTGGTCTTGATTTCTGTACGGTGCTTAAAGTATTGGCTCGGGTTAACTTTGTCAGAATGTCCAAACAGCCGTATAAGGATCAGTTGAAAACTGTCCATGGTCCTGATCTCACTCTGAGGTCTCTTATACAGGTATTGGATTCCCTCAGAGCCCTGTCTGTGTTTCCTGCAGCACTGCAGAAAGAGCACTCGCTGCAATATTGTGCAGTTTGAATCCCGCTCATCAAATATTACATTCGATTAGGTTGAAAACCAATCAGGATCATTTTTAATACACTAAATCAGCTGCAAACTGTATTTATGGTTTTAAATGCCCCACTGATATGACCCGGGTTTCATCCCTTCCTGCTGTCTATCAAAGCTACCGAGCCATGGAGCTCCGCCCGCTGCCCTCACCCTGACCAGCAGGGGTCGCTGTGGCTCTGTAAAATGAACCAACCCCAGCATTTCAGTTCACAGTGTGGGGGTGGGGTCCTAACTCTGTCACTCTCTCAACAGTGAACATGAAAAAGGATTCAGAGTCGGCTCCAGTGAAGGGAGGCACCATGACAGACCTGGGTGAGTGCTGAGCCACCATTCTGAGAGGAACAAATCCAGGGCATTGCACGGAACCAGCCAAGAAACACTTCAGTTGCTGTTTTTGAACAGTTAAAATTGTTTTATTCCTCTCAGAAAACGTGCAGCAGTCAGTAATAGCTTTAAATGTCATTTTCATGTGCGGATTCTGGAGGGAGCGTCACATTGGCTGTGGCGCTCCCGTGGGTTAGCAAGACCACAGGGACTGTTTCTCCGCACCGCGTTGCAGCATACCCTACCTGCCAGGCACCTAGTGAGCTCAGAGCGGACACCTGCAGGGCTGGCCTTTGTCCACCAGAGGGCGGTAGCTCGCTGACATCCGCTCTCGAGTTCCTGGGTGTAGAAGAGGAAGCTGGCTCAGTCGTGGGATCGGAGGACGCCCGCTGAACCTTCAGTTCTGCTGAGCTGTGTGGGGAATCGCTGCGGTGAGGGGAAAACTTAATTGGACATTCAAAATTGGGGAGAAAATCGGGTGTAAAATAATTGGATGCTTTTCATTCCCCTTCCTGTTTTATGGTGTTTCCAGACAATCTAAGTAGCCTAACTGCTAGAATCCTAACTGCCAGGCTCTGAACAGCCACCCTCATTCCATTGCAATCATGTGTCTTTCAGCCCCGCCTCCTCTCAGTATATAGAAATGTAGTCTTAGCCGAGATAAACACACTATGAACACAAACCTGGGGGTCCCAGTCATAGTTTCACTGATGCCGTCCTCAGTGTTATGCTTGTGCATGGAAAATCATTCAACCACCCTCTTTCCTGTTATTAACTAACCAGCTGCTCCTCCTAATGACTGACATGCTTTGACCCCGAAGAGGTGACCTAGGATCTAGAACAGACTTCCTGAAAGTAAGGCATGCAAATAGAGAGCTTTCTTTAACTCACTGTGGTATCAGATAGGATAGTACATGTTGGCTAGAATGTGTTCTTTCAAAACTGCACCAGTGACTGGAAATGTACTGCAAGTGACACCCTGTAAGAGCAGACATGAAACCCTTAGTCCCATCGCCCTTAAAGGATATGGCGCTAACGGAAAAGCTCCAGTAAATCTTACCTTGTTTTGCCATCACTTAGTAGGGCTCACATGTTCCTATTTGAATGCACAGAGAAATCCATTCCTATAATCCTCCTGTCAAGTGGCCATCTGAAATATGTACAAAGGCGCTGTGGCAATTTTTAAAAACTGAAGGAAAGTTACAAACAAGAGGAAGCCATTTGGCCTATCAGTGCTCATCCCTTTCCTAGCAGCTGGCTAATCTCAAAGCTTTGTCAGGTCTTGTGATTCAGCATCAACCACACGGCTAGGTAACCAATTCCATACCCTCGCTAATCTGTGTGTCCTCTGGGCCTGGTCTCTGCGCTTTAAGTATTGGTTAGAGTTTGTCAACTCATTTCAACATTTCAGAGACTTCAGTCCAGTCCCCTCTAATTCTGCTTTGTTTTTTACCATAACATGTGTGTCTTTCATGTAGGAAAACGCAGGCCCTGCTGTGCGTGGTGACATGTTAAGTGCCTGGAGTTCTTTTTTAAAAGCCTGCTTGGCTGACTTCCTCTCTCTGTTTGTTGTTCCCAGACGAGCAGGAGGATGACGCGACGGAGACTGCAGGCAAGGTGAGTCCGGCAGCCTTTGTGAGTGTGATTCCGTAACCCCCCCTTGCTCCTCTCTGTGATTCCCTAACCCCCCCTGGCTCCTCTCTCTGATTCCCTGCCCCCCCTTTGCTCCTCTCTGTGATTCCCTGACCCACCCCCTGGCTCCTCTCTCTGATTCCCTGCCCGCTCTCTGGCTCCTGACTGTGTTTTATCGTCCCAGGACGAGGAGGAGAGTTCTGCAGGTAATAAAGGAGAGCAGACCAAGAACCCCGACCTGCACGAAGACAACGTGACGGAGCAGACTCACCACATCATCATCCCCAGCTACGCAGCCTGGTTCGATTACAGCAGGTACAGCAGAGCCCAGCCACACACCCACTAACACACACCCTCTGTACAGCAGAGCCCAGCCACACACCCACTAACACACACCCTCTGTACAGCAGAGCCCAGCCACACACCCACTAACACACAGCCTCTGTACAGCAGAGCCCAGCCACACACCCACTAACACACAGCCTCTGTACAGCAGAGCCCAGCCACACACCCACTAACACACACCCTCTGTACAGCAGAGCCCAGCCACACACCCACTAACACACACCCTCTGTACAGCAGAGCCCAGCCACACACCCACTAACACACAGTCTCTGTACAGCAGAGCCCAGCCACACACCCACTAACACACACCCTCTGTACAGCAGAGCCCAGCCACACACCCACTAACACACACCCTCTGTACAGCAGAGCCCAGCCACACACCCACTAACACACAGTCTCTGTACAGCAGAGCCCAGCCACACACCCACTAACACACACCCTCTGTACAGCAGAGCCCAGCCACACACCCACTAACACACAGTCTCTGTACAGCAGAGCCCAGCCACACACCCACTAACACACACCCTCTGTACAGCAGAGCCCAGCCACACACCCACTAACACACACCCTCTGTACAGCAGAGCCCAGCCACACACCCACTAACACACAGTCTCTTCCTGTTTGTATTCCTGAGCACTCAGTGATGTTGAGTCTCTGTTTGTATTCCTGAGTGCTCAGTGATGTTGAGTCTCTGTTTGTATTCCTGAGTGCTCAGTGATGTTGAGTCTGTTTGTATTCCTGAGTGCTCAGTGATGTTGAGTCTCTGTTTGTATTCCTGAGTGCTCAGTGATGTTGAGTCTCTGTTTGTATTCCTGAGTGCTCAGTGATGTTGAGTCTCTGTTTGTATTCCTGAGTGCTCAGTGATGTTGAGTCTCTGTTTGTATTCCTGAGTGCTCAGTGATGTGGAGTCTCTGTTTGTATTCCTGAGTGCTCAGTGATGTTGAGTCTCTGTTTGTATTCCTGAGCGCTCAGTGATGTTGAGTCTCTGTTTGTATTCCTGAGCGCTCAGTGATGTTGAGTCTATGTTTGTATTCCTGAGTGCTCAGTGATGTTGAGTCTCTGTTTGTATTCCTGAGTGCTCAGTGATGTTGAGTCTCTGTTTGTATTCCTGAGTGCTCAGTGATGTTGAGTCTCTGTTTGTATTCCTGAGTGCTCAGTGATGTTGAGTCTCTGTTTGTATTCCTGAGTGCTCAGTGATGTTGAGTCTCTGTTTGTATTCCTGAGTGCTCAGTGATGTTGAGTCTCTTCCTGTTTGTATTCCTGAGTGCTCAGTGATGTTGAGTCTCTGTTTGTATTCCTGAGTGCTCAGTGATGTTGAGTCTGTTTGTATTCCTGAGCGCTCAGTGATGTTGAGTCTATGTTTGTATTCCTGAGTGCTCAGTGATGTTGAGTCTCTGTTTGTATTCCTGAGTGCTCAGTGATGTTGAGTCTCTGTTTGTATTCCTGAGTGCTCAGTGATGTTGAGTCTCTGTTTGTATTCCTGAGTGCTCAGTGATGTTGAGTCTCTGTTTGTATTCCTGAGTGCTCAGTGATGTTGAGTCTCTGTTTGTATTCCTGAGTGCTCAGTGATGTTGAGTCTCTTCCTGTTTGTATTCCTGAGTGCTCAGTGATGTTGAGTCTCTGTTTGTATTCATGAGTGCTCAGTGATGTTGAGTCTCTGTTTGTATTCCTGGGTGCTCAGTGATGTTGAGTCTCTGTTTGTATTCCTGAGTGCTCAGTGATGTTGAGTCTATGTTTGTATTCCTGAGTGCTCAGTGATGTTGAGTCTCTGTTTGTATTCCTGAGTGCTCAGTGATGTTGAGTCTCTGTTTGTATTCCTGAGTGCTCAGTGATGTTGAGTCTCTGTTTGTATTCCTGAGTGCTCAGTGATGTTGAGTCTCTGTTTGTATTCCTGAGTGCTCAGTGATGTTGAGTCTCTGTTTGTATTCATGAGTGCTCAGTGATGTTGAGTCTCTTCCTGTTTGTATTCCTGAGTGCTCAGTGATGTTGAGTCTCTGTTTGTATTCCTGAGTGCTCAGTGATGTTGAGTCTGTTTGTATTCCTGAGTGCTCAGTGATGTTGAGTCTCTGTTTGTATTCCTGAGTGCTCAGTGATGTTGAGTCTCTGTTTGTATTCCTGAGTGCTCAGTGATGTTGAGTCTCTGTTTGTATTCCTGAGTGCTCAGTGATGTTGAGTCTCTGTTTGTATTCCTGAGTGCTCAGTGATGTTGAGTCTCTCTTTGTATTCCTGAGTGCTCAGTGATGTTGAGTCTCTCTTTGTATTCCTGAGTGCTCAGTGATGTTGAGTCTCTCTTTGTATTCCTGAGTGCTCAGTGATGTTGAGTCTCTCTTTGTATTCCTGAGTGCTCAGTGATGTTGAGTCTCTGTTTGTATTCCTGAGTGCTCAGTGATGTTGAGTCCCTGTTTGTATTCCTGAGTGCTCAGTGATGTTGAGTCTCTGTTTGTATTCCTGAGTGCTCAGTGATGTTGAGTCTCTGTTTGTATTCCTGAGTGCTCAGTGATGTTGAGTCTCTGTTTGTATTCCTGAGTGCTCAGTGATGTTGAGTCTCTGTTTGTATTCCTGAGTGCTCAGTGATGTTGAGTCTCTGTTTGTATTCCTGAGTGCTCAGTGATGTTGAGTCTCTGTTTGTATTCCTGAGTGCTCAGTGATGTTGAGTCTCTGTTTGTATTCCTGAGTGCTCAGTGATGTTGAGTCTCTGTTTGTATTCCTGAGTGCTCAGTGATGTTGAGTCTCTGTTTGTATTCCTGAGTGCTCAGTGATGTTGAGTCTCTGTTTGTATTCCTGAGTGCTCAGTGATGTTGAGTCTCTGTTTGTATTCCTGAGTGCTCAGTGATGTTGAGTCTCTGTTTGTATTCCTGAGTGCTCAGTGATGTTGAGTCTCTGTTTGTATTCCTGAGTGCTCAGTGATGTTGAGTCTCTGTTTGTATTCCTGAGTGCTCAGTGATGTTGAGTCTCTTCCTGTTTGTATTCCTGAGTGCTCAGTGATGTTGAGTCTCTGTTTGTATTCCTGAGTGCTCAGTGATGTTGAGTCTCTTCCTGTTTGTATTCCTGAGTGCTCAGTGATGTTGAGTCTCTGTTTGTATTCCTGAGTGCTCAGTGATGTTGAGTCTCTGTTTGTATTCCTGAGTGCTCAGTGATGTTGAGTCTCTGTTTGTATTCCTGGGTGCTCAGTGATGTCGAGTCTCTGTTTGTATTCCTGAGTGCTCAGTGATGTTGAGTCTCTTCCTGTTTGTATTCCTGAGTGCTCAGTGATGTTGAGTCTCTGTTTGTATTCCTGAGTGCTCAGTGATGTGGAGTCTCTGTTTGTATTCCTGAGTGCTCAGTGATGTTGAGTCTCTGTTTGTATTCCTGAGTGCTCAGTGATGTTGAGTCTCTGTTTGTATTCCTGAGTGCTCAGTGATGTTGAGTCTCTGTTTGTATTCCTGAGTGCTCAGTGATGTTGAGTCTCTGTTTGTATTCCTGAGTGCTCAGTGATGTTGAGTCTCTGTTTGTATTCCTGAGTGCTCAGTGATGTTGAGTCTCTGTTTGTATTCCTGAGTGCTCAGTGATGTTGAGTCTGTTTGTTTGCCCGCAGTGTCCACGCCATCGAGCGCAGAGCCTTGCCGGAGTTCTTCAATGGCAAGAACAAGTCCAAGACTCCTGAGATGTAAGTGACGTTGTTTCTTGTCTGTAAATCACCTTGTAGTCACCAGCAGTATTGCATGCCTTGGCGAGAGTACTTCTATGTGTGTGTGCAGCTTGCAGACCGTCAAAGCGCTTTACTCTAAATCCTGAGTAGCGCAATGTGAGCGACAGCCACACACTGTGTGTGTTTCTGACCTGGTTATTTCCTGAGCTGTGTGTGTTTCTGCAGTGATTATTTCCTGAGCTGTGTGTGTTTCTGCCCTGGTTGTTTCCTGAGTTGTGTGTGTTTCTGCCCTGGTTATTTCCTGAGTTGTGTGTGTTTCTGCCCTGGTTGTTTCCTGAGCTGTGTGTGTTTCTGCCCTGGTTATTTCCTGAGCTGTGTGTGTTTCTGCCCTGGTTGTTTCCTGAGCTGTGTGTGTTTCTGCCCTGGTTATTTCCTGAGCTGTGTGTGTTTCTGCCCTGGTTGTTTCCTGAGCTGTGTGTGTTTCTGCAGTGATTATTTCCTGAGCTGTGTGTGTTTCTGCCCTGGTTATTTCCTGAGCTGTGTGTGTTTCTGCAGTGATTGTTTCCTGAGCTGTGTGTGTTTCTGCCCTGGTTGTTTCCTGAGCTGTGTGTGTTTCTGCAGTGATTGTTTCCTGAGCTGTGTGTGTTTCTGCCCTGGTTATTTCCTGAGCTGTGTGTGTTTCTGCCCTGGTTATTTCCTGAGCTGTGTGTGTTTCTGCCCTGGTTGTTTCCTGAGCTGTGTGTGTTTCTGCCCTGGTTATTTCCTGAGCTGTGTGTGTTTCTGCCCTGGTTGTTTCCTGAGCTGTGTGTGTTTCTGCAGTGATTATTTCCTGAGCTGTGTGTGTTTCTGCCCTGGTTGTTTCCTGAGCTGTGTGTGTTTCTGCCCTGGTTATTTCCTGAGCTGTGTGTGTTTCTGCAGTGATTATTTCCTGAGCTGTGTGTGTTTCTGCCCTGGTTGTTTCCTGAGCTGTGTGTGTTTCTGCCCTGGTTGTTTCCTGAGCTGTGTGTGTTTCTGCCCTGGTTGTTTCCTGAGCTGTGTGTGTTTCTGCCCTGGTTGTTTCCTGAGCTGTGTGTGTTTCTGCAGTGGTTATTTCCTGAGCTGTGTGTGTTTCTGCCCTGGTTGTTTCCTGAGCTGTGTGTGTTTCTGCCCTGGTTATTTCCTGAGCTGTGTGTGTTTCTGCCCTGGTTGTTTCCTGAGCTGTGTGTGTTTCTGCCCTGGTTGTTTCCTGAGCTGTGTGTGTTTCTGCCCTGGTTGTTTCCTGAGCTGTGTGTGTTTCTGCCCTGGTTATTTCCTGAGCTGTGTGTGTTTCTGCCCTGGTTATTTCCTGAGCTGTGTGTGTTTCTGCCCTGGTTATTTCCTGAGCTGTGTGTGTTTCTGCCCTGGTTGTTTCCTGAGCTGTGTGTGTTTCTGCCCTGGTTGTTTCCTGAGTTGTGTGTGTTTCTGCCCTGGTTGTTTCCTGAGCTGTGTGTGTTTCTGCCCTGGTTATTTCCTGAGCTGTGTGTGTTTCTGCAGTGATTGTTTCCTGAGCTGTGTGTGTTTCTGCCCTGGTTATTTCCTGAGCTGTGTGTGTTTCTGCCCTGGTTATTTCCTGAGCTGTGTGTGTTTCTGCCCTGGTTATTTCCTGAGCTGTGTGTGTTTCTGCCCTGGTTGTTTCCTGAGCTGTGTGTGTTTCTGCCCTGGTTATTTCCTGAGCTGTGTGTGTTTCTGCCCTGGTTATTTCCTGAGCTGTGTGTGTTTCTGCAGTGATTATTTCCTGAGCTGTGTGTGTTTCTGCCCTGGTTGTTTCCTGAGTTGTGTGTGTTTCTGCCCTGGTTATTTCCTGAGATGTGTGTGTTTCTGCCCTGGTTATTTCCTGAGCTGTGTGTGTTTCTGCCCTGGTTGTTTCCTGAGCTGTGTGTGTTTCTGCCCTGGTTATTTCCTGAGTTGTGTGTGTTTCTGCCCTGGTTGTTTCCTGAGCTGTGTGTGTTTCTGCCCTGGTTATTTCCTGAGCTGTGTGTGTTTCTGCCCTGGTTATTTCCTGAGCTGTGTGTGTTTCTGCCCTGGTTATTTCCTGAGCTGTGTGTGTTTCTGCCCTGGTTGTTTCCTGAGCTGTGTGTGTTTCTGCCCTGGTTATTTCCTGAGCTGTGTGTGTTTCTGCAGTGGTTATTTCCTGAGCTGTGTGTGTTTCTGCCCTGGTTATTTCCTGAGCTGTGTGTGTTTCTGCCCTGGTTATTTCCTGAGCTGTGTGTGTTTCTGCCCTGGTTGTTTCCTGAGCTGTGTGTGTTTCTGCCCTGGTTATTTCCTGAGCTGTGTGTGTTTCTGCCCTGGTTGTTTCCTGAGTTGTGTGTGTTTCTTTCGTTGCAGTTACCTGGCATATCGAAACTTCATGATCGACACGTACCGCCTCAACCCCCAGGAGTACCTCACCTCCACTGCCTGCCGACGCAACCTGGCCGGGGACGTGTGCGCCATCATGAGGTGAGAGCCGGCACTGCACCCACCTCTCATTTTTAACCAGGTAATTGTGATCATTTTTGGACAGTTAAACAATAACTGAAAATTGTGGTCCCACCCTGTTTCCCCTTGCAGGGTGCATGCGTTTCTGGAGCAGTGGGGTTTGATCAACTACCAGGTGGATGCTGAGAGCCGCCCCACCCCCATGGGCCCGCCCCCCACCTCGCACTTCCACGTGCTGGCAGACACCCCCTCCGGCCTGGTGCCCCTGCAGCCCAAAACACCACAGGTACCCGGGAGAGGAGCCTTGAAGGGCTAACCATGACCTCTTACCAGCCTTATTAACATTAGCACTGCCCTCACGTCACTAACATTAGCGCTGCCCTCACTTTACAAACACTTGTAAAAGATTAGCGCCGTTACCGTTTCAAATAGCTGTGTTTTACACTATTTCTTTTTCTGTTTTGGAGGAGCTAGCTATAAAAGTGCACTACTGCATAGTATTTATTTTATCCTAATCTATGACCGTTGTAGATTTTGCATTGTAGATCTTAATGAGAGTCAGTATAAAGTCCCCTTCGATCACACATTTTTAATCATATTTTTAGAAATTTTAAAACAGTTTATGTGAACTTCATGCAGTTCGAGAAGTTGCCCTGCCAAAACTTTGAAAAAACCATTCTGCATTGTAAAATAGATACATAGATAGGAAACTAACATGATAGAATTATACACACAGTGACTGAAGGGGATACTGGTAATCATGAGTGTGTGTGAACGAGATCTTGTCCTGCCTCACCCCTCTCCTCCTCTCCTCCTCTCCCCCTCTCCCCCTCTCCCTCCCCTCCCCCTTTCCCCCTCTTCTCTCTCTGCCTCTCCCTGTCTTCCTCACCCCTTCTCCCTCTCTCCCTCTCCATCTCCCCCTCCTCTCCTCCTCCCCCTCCTTTCACTCTCCCCTTTCTCCCCCTTCCCCACTCCCTCCACTCCCTCTCCCTCTCCCCCTCCCCTGCCCCCTCCTCCCTCTCCCTCTCCCTTCCTCTCCCCCCACCCCCTCCTCTCCCTCTCCCTCCCTCTCCCCCCCACCCCCTCCTCTCCCTCTCCCCCCACCCCCTCCTCTCCCTCTCCCTCCCTCTCCCCCTCCCCCACCCCCTCTTCTCCCTCTACCCTCCCTCCCCCACCCCCTCCTCTCCCTCTCCCTCCTTCTCCCCCTCCCACATTCCCTCTCTCTCTCCCCTGCCCCCTCCTCTCCCTCTCCCTCCATCTCCCCTTCCAACATTCCCTCTCCCTCTCTCTCCCCTGCCCCCTCCTCTCCCTCTCCCCCTCCCCCACCCCCTCCTCTCCCTCTTCCTCCCTCTCCCTCCCCCTCCCAGACCGCTGCCTCCCAGCAGGTGCTCAGCTTCCCTGACAAGGCCAAGGAGAAGCCGGTGGAGCTGCAGAACTTCGGCCTGCGCACCGACATGTACGCCAAGAAGAGTGTGCCCTCCAAGGTAGGGGAAACCAGGGCCAGGCTCTGAAGGTTCCCGTCGGGGAGGGGAATACCCAGCAACAGCCTGTGAAACAGAACTGGAGCAGAGAGAGAGCCTTGGGCCAGTCCATGCAAACCTAATAGCAGAGCTGGAGATCGAATGGCAGGCTTCTCATAAAGATTGAACCGTGTAGTGCAGGGCTGTCTGATCACGGACCTGGAGGGCTATTCCACTCCAGGTTTAACAGTTCAAAAGAGATCATGAAGGGTCTGGATGGAGGTTTAACAATTCAACAAGTTGAAACCGGGTTGGAACAAAGACCAGGAGTGGAAGGGCCAGCTTTGGACTGTTGTAATGTTTCTTGTCCCTTTTTCTAGTTCCTTTTATCTGTTAATAAAATCTTAATGATATTTGCTTACCCCAGTGTGATGAGACTTGCTTATGGTGTTCTGTAGCACCTATAGGACGAGGATCGGAATCTGGGGATATATGGAGGCACCATTCCATACATACACATGCATACATACAGTGCAGGTCAGGGTGGTGTCCTGTTCATGACAGTGACAGTATTTGACACACAGCCGTGGCAGAGGATATGCAGGTGCTAGTTCATGTCATGATGTGTTTTTGTTTCTCAGAGTAAAAGTGCGGCCAGCGCGACCCGGGATTGGACTGAGCAGGAAACTCTACTGCTGCTGGAGGTGAGAAGCGTCTCTGTCTGTGTGTCTGTCTGTGGGTCTGTCTGCAGCCAGGCTTGAATGCCTGCAGCATGGAGCACTTGTACAAATGGTGTAGGGTTAGGATGAGGTCATGAGACCGCCGCACTTATTACTGTGTTCAGTTCTGGTCACCACAAAACAAAAAGGATGTTGTGGCCTAGTAATAATACCTATGTCATATTATCAGTGCTAATCGTGATTCTGAGAGTCACTGCTACTTCCTCTTTTCTGCTGTAGAAAACTAAGAGGGGCTGCTAAATGCTATGCCATTAAAATGGGCATTAGATAAATACCTTCATTCAGTTCCACAGCTATTTTGGAAGAGAAGAGGGGAATATTATTTTTAAAAGCCAGTAAACAGACTGAGAAAACAGGAAAAGCATGTTGTAAGAGGAGAGAGCAGGGAGGACAATCAGTGAGGGGAGAGAGCAGGGAGGACACCTCAGTGAGAGCAGGGAGGGTGCCTCCGTGAGAGAAGAGAGCAGGGAGGGTGCCTCAGTGAGAGGAAAGAGCAGGGAGGATGCCTCAGTTAGAGGAACGAGCAGGGAGGACGCCTCAGTGAGAGGAGAGAGCAGGGAGGACGCATCAGTGATAGCAGGGAGGACGCCTCAGTGAGAGGAGAGAGCAGGGAGGACGCCTCAGTGAGAGGAGAGAGCAGGGAGGACGCCTCAGTGATAGCAGGGAGGACACCTCAGTGAGAGGAGAGAGCAGGGAGGACGCCTCAGTTAGAGGAGAGAGCAGGGAGGACACCTCAGTGAGAGGAGAGAGCAAGGAGGATGCCTCATTGAGAGTATGGAGGACGCCTCAGTGAGAGGAGAGGGCAGGGAGGACGCCTCAGAGGAGAGAGCAGGGAGGACACCTCAGTGAGAGGGGAGAGCAGGGAGGACGCCTCAGTGAGAGGAGAGGGCAGGGAGGACACCTCAGTGAGAGGAGAGAGCAGGGAGGACGCCTCAGTGAGAGGAGAGAGCAGGGAGGGTGCCTCAGTGAGAGGAAGCCTCCTGACTGCCCCCTTCCCCAGGCTCTGGAGATGTACAAGGACGACTGGAACAAGGTGTCGGAGCACGTGGGCAGCCGCACGCAGGACGAGTGCATCCTCAACTTCCTGCGGCTGCCCATCGAGGACCCCTACCTGGAGGACTCGGACGCCTCGCTGGGGCCCCTGGCCTTCCAGCCTGTCCCGTTCAGCCAGTCCGGGAACCCCGTCATGAGCACTGTGGCCTTCCTCGCCTCCGTCGTGGACCCCAGAGTGGCCTCCGCCGCGGCCAAGTCTGCACTGGGTAAGAAACAGGGACACCTGGGGGAGAGGAGGGAAACTGCACTGTGTCAGCACTAGAGATCAGCGACACCTAGGGGATAGGATGGGAACTGCACTGTGTCAGCACAAGAGATCAGTGACCCCTAGGGGGAGAGGAGGGGAACTGCACTGTGTCAGCACTAGAGATCAGTGACACCTAGGGGAGAGGTTGGGAACTGCAGTGTTCAGCACTGAGTTAATACTGGAGCTCAGGGCTGGGTACGAGCCGCAGAGGGGACCCCTAGTGGCCAGGCGTGTAACTGCAGCGTGTCTGTGTCTCAGAGGAGTTCTCTCGGATGAAGGAGGAGGTCCCGGCCGCACTGGTTGAGGCTCATGTGAAGAAGGTGGAGGACGCGGCGCGTGTCACTGGGAAACAAAACCCCCTCTTCGGACTGGAGAGCAGCGGCATCGCGGGGACCAGCCTGGACGAGCCTGAGAGGATGGGTGAGGAACCAGAAACCCCCCCTCCAAATCACACACTCCTACACACAACAACACCCCCCCAGAGTCAACCCCCACAAATCACACACTCCTACACACAGGAACACCCCCAGAATCAACCCCACCCCTCTCCTGAAATAGAAACTCACGCTCCACACCCCTCCTGAAATAGAAACTCACGCTCCACACCCCTCCTGAAATAGAAACTCACGCTCCACACCCCTCCTGAAATAGAAACTCACGCTCCACACCCCTCCTGAAATAGAAACTCACGCTCCACACCCCTCCTGAAATAGAAACTCACGCTCCACACCCCTCCTGAAATAGAAACTCACGCTCCACACCCCCCTGAAATAGAAACTCACACTCCACCCCCCTCCTGAAATAGAAACTCACGTTCCACACCCCTCCTGAAATAGAAACTCACGCTCCACACCCCTCCTGAAATAGAAACTCACGCTCCACACCCCTCCTGAAATAGAAACTCACGCTCCACACCCCTCCTGAAATAGAAACTCACGCTCCACACCCCTCCTGAAATCCAAACTCACACCCCACACCCCTCCTGAAATAGAAACTCACGCTCCACACCCCTCCTGAAATAGAAACTCACGCTCCACACCCCTCCTGAAATAGAAACTCACGTTCCACACCCCTCCTGAAATAGAAACTCATGCTCCACACTCCTCCTGAAATAGAAACTCACGCTCCACACCCCCTGAAATAGAAACTCACGCTCCACACCCCCCTGAAATAGAAACTCACACTCCACACCCCTCCTGAAATCCAAACTCACACCCCACCCCCCTCCTGAAATAGAAACTCATGCTCCACACCCCTCCTGAAATAGAAACTCACGCTCCACCCCCCTCCTGAAATAGAAACTCACACTCCACACCCCTCCTGAAATAGAAACTCACACTCCACACCCCTCCTGAAATAGAAACTCACGCTCCACACCCCTCCTGAAATAGAAACTCACGCTCCACACCCCTCCTGAAATCCAAACTCACACCCCACCCCCCTCCTGAAATAGAAACTCATGCTCCACACCCCTCCTGAAATAGAAACTCACGCTCCACACCCCTCCTGAAATCCAAACTCACACCCCACCCCCCTCCTGAAATAGAAACTCACGCTCCACACCCCTCCTGAAATCCAAACTCACACCCCACCCCCCTCCTGAAATAGAAACTCATGCTCCACACCCCTCCTGAAATAGAAACTCACGCTCCACACCCCTCCTGAAATAGAAACTCACACCCCACCCCCCTCCTGAAATAGAAACTCATGCTCCACACCCCTCCTGAAATCCAAACTCACGCTCCACACCCCTCCTGAAATCCAAACTCACGCTCCACACCCCTCCTGAAATCGTACACTGACGTCACACCCCCCTCAGCAATGCCGTCAGTTTGATTGTTAACCCTTTGTGTTCCAGACGAGACAACTGAGGAGGCTAAGAGTGAGATCCAGCCATCAGAGGAGAAGAGGGATCCCAAGGTAACTGGAGTGGTCTGCCTGTCTGTCTCTGTGTCTGTCTATATATTTAGGTAATAGACGGCTAGTTTCCTGGTCAGTTACTGGAACAGCGCAGAGCTGTTTCCCTGCTGTATGGAATCTGAAACTACCTACCCTTCTATGTACCTCATTGAATGTACTGTAATAATGCCTTCACCATTCAGAACGATGTGGTGGACTGCAAGTCGTTTGATTATTCTCCTCTCAGGAAAGTAAAGAGGGTGTGCCGGATGAAGAAGGGAAAGAGAAACCGGTGGAGGGCGATAAGAAGGATGAGGAGAGAGGGAAGGAGGGCGAGGCAGAGGAGGGAGAAAAAGCAGACTCGGAGATGGGTAAGAGAGAGAAGAGAGAGGTTTGCTTTTTAAAAACCCAGAAATACCAGTGTACTCATTTATACAGGGTGATTCATGATTCACACAACACTGCATCATGAAAAATAAGAAAAATGTCAACAGTGTGCCGATTATGAGTCACCCTGCATGTTACCCGTACGATTGGCTCTGCTTCGTTATTGTTTTTGGTTCCAGGTGATGGAGAGAAGGAGAAGGAGCAGAAGGAGGGTGTGGAGGAGGGGATGAGAGAGGGGGAGAGCGAGGGAGAGAAGAAGACCAAGACGGAGCGAGACGTGGGGGAGGGGAACCTCGCCACGGCCGCGGCCTCGGCACTGGCTTCTGCTGCAGTGAAGGCCAAGGTACCCAGACCCAGAGCACACTGCAGCACAGCCAGGGCAGTCTGACAGGACACCGCACAGCAGCACAGCCAGGGCAGTCTGACAGGGCACCGCACAGCAGCACAGCCAGGGCAGTCTGACAGGGCACCTCACAGCAGCACAGCCAGGGCAGTCTGACAGGGCACCGCACAGCAGCACAGCCAGGGCAGTCTGACAGGGCACCTCACAGCAGCACAGCCAGGGCAGTCTGACAGGGCACTGCACAGCAGCACAGCCA
Organism: Acipenser ruthenus; assembly: GCF_902713425.1. Classification (NCBI taxonomy): domain Eukaryota; kingdom Metazoa; phylum Chordata; class Actinopteri; order Acipenseriformes; family Acipenseridae; genus Acipenser; species Acipenser ruthenus. Next base: position 5,457,112 of record NC_081233.1, read on the forward strand.
GGGCAGTCTGACAGGACATTGCACAGCAGCACAGCCAGGGCAGTCTGACAGGGCACTGCACAGCAGCACAGCCAGGGCAGTCTGACAGGACACCGCACAGCAGCACAGCCAGGGCAGTCTGACAGGGCACTGCACAGCAGCACTAGGGCATGCTCTTACTGAGGGGTGAGCAGTGCAGGATCTAGACACGGTTGTTGAAATCTGTGGTGTGTTTAGAGCCTGCACTGTTCACATCAATTGAACACCCTCAAGTATCTGTGACTGTCTGCAAGTCCCGGTGCTGTACCGGAGGTGGGCAGCAGAGGGCAGTAGTGGCCCGTCTTTCTTTCTATAAATCACATCGGAGAACTTGCTGTTGAACATCTGTCAAGATTCCAGTTCATCTTATCGGGTGTATAGCAGTCACCCCCTGCATAAAACATATAAACAAAATGTGTGTGGACGCTGTGTCAGTAGTATGCAGTGTGTGATGCTTGTCTCTGTGTTTGTATGGTACAGTGCTGTGTCAGTAGTATGCAGTGTATGATGCTTGTCTCTGTGTTTGTATGGTACAGTGCTGTGTCAGTAGTATGCAGTGTGTGATGCTTGTCTCTGTGTTTGTATGGTACAGCGCTGTGTCAGTAGTATGCAGTGTGTGATGCTTGTCTCTGTGTTTGTATGGTACAGTGCTGTGTCAGTAGTATGCAGTGTGTGATGCTTGTCTCTGTGTTTGTATGGTACAGCGCTGTGTCAGTAGTATGCAGTGTGTGATGCTTGTCTCTGTGTTTGTATGGTACAGTGCTGTGTCAGTAGTATGCAGTGTGTGATGCTTGTCTCTGTGTTTGTATGGTACAGCGCTGTGTCAGTAGTATGCAGTGTGTGATGCTTGTCTCTGTGTTTGTATGGTACAGTGCTGTGTCAGCAGTATGCAGTGTGTAATGGCTCATCTCCATGCCTGTCTCTGTATCCCAGCACCTGGCTGCAGTGGAGGAGAGGAAGATCAAGTCCCTGGTGGCTCTGCTGGTTGAGACTCAGATGAAGAAGCTGGAGATCAAGCTGAGGCACTTCGAGGAGCTGGAGACCATCATGGACCGCGAGCGTGAGGCGGTGAGGCTCTGATTCACTCACCTGCAGCCCACTGAGCTTAATCTAACATACAAGCAAACAACCAAGAGATCACTCACACAAAAACAGTGGCCATTCAGCCAGAGCTGATTGGAATGCAGATTTTTAAAGAAGCCATGGTTAGCACTCCTTTAAAGGGAAGGAAGTGGTAATATTGCAATTACTAAAAATTGATTTTAAAGTATTGATTAGCTCGGGGTAGTGATATAATATTTCTTGTACTAATAAGAGGAAAGTAAAATGGTTTTAAAGTCTTGGTGATTCCTGTTTTAAGGGGGCAGTGCTTCCTGTTCCAGTAAGAGTGCCTCGATAGCCTCTCTGTAACTGCTTGTCCTGTTAAGTAGTGTTTCTGAAGCCCGTCTCCTCTCCTCCTTCCTCCTCTCCTCTCCTCTCTTCTCCTCCTTTCTCTTCCTCTCTTCCTCTCCTCTCCTCCCCTCCCTTCTCCTCCTCTCTCCTCTCTTTTCCGCTCCTCCACTCTCCTCTCCTCTCCTCCTCTCCTCCTCCCCTCCCTTCTCCTCCTCTCTCCTCTCCTCTCCTCCTCTCTTCCTCTCTCCTCTCCGCTCCCAGCTCGAGTACCAGCGGCAGCAGCTGCTAGCAGACCGGCAGGCATTCCACATGGAGCAGCTGAAGTACGCAGAGATGAGAGCCCGGCAGCAGCACTTCCAACAGATCCAGCACCAGCAACAGAGCCAGCCTCCCAGCCAGCCCCCTCCCGCCAACCAGCCAGCCCCCCAGCCAGGGCCCCCGGCCCCCGGAGCACAGGGCCCCAGTGCGCCCCCGTCTGGCCCCCAGCCAGCCGAGCAGCAACCCACCACCCCTCCCCGGCGGACGCCCCCCCTGCCTCTCACCCCTGCAGGGGCACAGCCTTCCACACCCACCAGCCTGCCGCACGGTGAGTCTCTCAGATATAGACTGTGTCACTATGAGGAGTTCACACTCCAGACTGTAAAGCACAGTGAAAGTGTAGGCAAGCATTGTGAAGCACAGAGAGGTATGGTAATGTGTGTTAAAAAACAAACCATGGTAAACTAACCCTTATGAAAGTGTCCCATAGTAAAATCATAGCACAGTGTAGTAAAGCACAGTGAAAGCATGGGTAAGCACTGTAAAGAACAGCGAGGTAAGGTAAAGCATATTCAAGCCAAGGTAAGCGATGTAAATGCATCTCAGTGAAGTCATTGATAAAGACGTTTGTCGAAGTTTCTTGTTTCTTTTCTGCATTATCAGTTCTAGATGGTGGTTGTTGAACAGAAGCTTCAGTATCTCTTCGTTATCAGTCATTCTGAAGACAAATCTGATATCCATGTTTCTTAAAGCATGTTTTGAATTTGTAACAGGACAGTGAGAAAGCAGTCTTTTTTGGAAGGTTGTGGTATTGACCTGTAGCCCTCCACAGGTCTACCGCACCCTCAGTGTCTGTGTGTGTTGGTGATGTGGTTTGTGTTGGTGACAGTGGTTTGTGTTGACGTGGTTTGTGTTGGTGACGTGGTTTGTGTTGGTGACAGTGGTTTGTGTTGACGTGGTTTGTGTTGGTGACGTGGTTTGTGTTGGTGACGTGGTTTGTTTTGACGTGGTTTGTGTTGACGTGGTTTGTGTTGGTGACGTGGTTTGTGTTGGTGACGTGGTTTGTTTTGATGACGTGGTTTGTTTTGGTGACGTGGTTTGTGTTGGTGACGTGGTTTGTGTTGGTGACGTGGTTTGTTTTGACGTGGTTTGTTTTGATGATGTGGTTTGTTTTGGTGATGTGGTTTGTGTTGGTGACAGTGGTTTGTTTTGATGTGGTTTGTGTTGGTGACGTGGTTTGTGTTGGTGACAGTGGTTTGTTTTGGTGACGTGGTTTGTGTTGGTGACGTGGTTTGTGTTGGTGACAGTGGTTTGTTTTGACGTGGTTTGTTTTGGTGACGTGGTTTGTGTTGGTGATGTGGTTTGTTTTGACGTGGTTTGTTTTGGTGACGTGGTTTGTGTTGATGATGTGGTTTGTTTTGACGTGGTTTGTGTTGGTGACGTGGTTTGTGTTGACGTGGTTTGTGTTGGTGACGTGGTTTGTGTTGGTGACGTGGTTTGTTTTGATGACGTGGTTTGTTTTGGTGACGTGGTTTGTGTTGGTGACAGTGGTTTGTTTTGGTGACGTGGTTTGTGTTGGTGACAGTGGTTTGTTTTGACGTGGTTTGTGTTGGTGACGTGGTTTGTTTTGGTGACGTGGTTTGTGTTGGTGATGTGGTTTGTTTTGACGTTTGTTTTGATGATGTGGTTTGTTTTGATGTGGTTTGTGTTGGTGACGTGGTTTGTGTTGGTGACGTGGTTTGTGTTGGTGACGTGGTTTGTTTTGACGTGGTTTGTTTTGATGATGTGGTTTGTTTTGGTGATGTGGTTTGTGTTGGTGACAGTGGTTTGTTTTGATGTGGTTTGTGTTGGTGACGTGGTTTGTGTTGGTGACGTGGTTTGTGTTGGTGACAGTGGTTTGTTTTGACGTGGTTTGTTTTGGTGACGTGGTTTGTGTTGGTGATGTGGTTTGTTTTGACGTGGTTTGTTTTGGTGACGTGGTTTGTGTTGATGATGTGGTTTGTTTTGACGTGGTTTGTGTTGGTGACGTGGTTTGTGTTGACGTGGTTTGTGTTGGTGACGTGGTTTGTTTTGATGACGTGGTTTGTTTTGGTGATGTGGTTTGTGTTGGTGACAGTGGTTTGTTTTGGTGACGTGGTTTGTGTTGGTGACAGTGGTTTGTTTTGACGTGGTTTGTGTTGGTGACGTGGTTTGTTTTGGTGACGTGGTTTGTGTTGGTGATGTGGTTTGTTTTGGTGATGTGGTTTGTGTTGGTGACAGTGGTTTGTTTTGATGTGGTTTGTGTTGGTGACGTGGTTTGTGTTGGTGATGTGGTTTGTTTTGGTGATGTGGTTTGTGTTGGTGACAGTGGTTTGTTTTGATGTGGTTTGTGTTGGTGACGTGGTTTGTGTTGGTGACAGTGGTTTGTTTTGGTGACGTGGTTTGTGTTGGTGACGTGGTTTGTGTTGGTGACGTGGTTTGTTTTGGTGATGTGGTTTGTTTTGGTGACGTGGTTTGTTTTGGTGACGTGGTTTGTGTTGGTGACGTGGTTTGTGTTGGTGATGTGGTTTGTTTTGGTGACGTGGTTTGTGTTGGTGACGTGGTTTGTGTTGGTGATGTGGTTTGTTTTGGTGACGTGGTTTGTGTTGGTGACGTGGTTTGTGTTGGTGACGTGGTTTGTTTTGGTGACGTGGTTTGTGTTGGTGACGTGGTTTGTTTTGGTGACGTGGTTTGCTAACCTGCCTTGTTTCTTTCCCAGAGCCCAGTGTCTCCATGCCTCCAGACTCCCTGCCTCCAGCCCCAGCCTCGGCCACGCCTGTGCCTCCCCAGTGAGGCAGAGAGCGAGAGAGACTGAACCCCCTCTCCACTCCACACAGTGCGATCGCAGCTCCCACGATAACTAAATCCACCCCAATCATCGCTGACTCCAGAGTCACTTCAACCACACAGGATATACAGAACAAAAGTATGCAGCTTGGAGCAATGAGACGTGGCAGGTAGCACCAGCAGGGGGCGATGTCTCCAGAACAGAAAGCGACTGCATTCATCACGAAGTGCTTGCAGTGTCTGGGTTATAGATCCCTGGCTGGAAGGTCCTGTCGTTCTTAAAAAGGAAACAAAAAAACAAAATTAACAGTGTTACAAAACAATCAAGATGTATTGCTTTTTAAATATGAATATGTAGTTTTTTGTTTTAAGTACTTTCTTCAATTGTTGAGCTCCGGTAGACATGCTTTAGACAGTGACCTATACGCAAAACTAGGACAGATCAAGTCTCTTAATGTCTATTGAGCGCTTTCCTTTCAGAAACCAGGAGTAACTTAGACTGAAATTTCACCAGGTGAAGTATGAAGTTTCATTGCTTTACAGCACGTACCTTTACCCTGTATATCAGAGAAGTGCCTGAGTGAGTGAAAGAGACAGGCAGGCAGACAGACAGACAGACAGGCAGACAGACTCTTTCTGGGGAGGATTTTGGCAAATCTCCAGAAATCAGCCATAAAATGGTAGGATTGGGCATGCAGAAGAAATTGACAAAGAAAACCCTTTTTTATTATTATTATTATTATTATTATTATTATTATTATTATTATTATTATTATTATTATTGTTATAATTGTTATTAATGTTATTCTTCTAAATGTTTTTTCTATTATTATTTTAGCAGATAGGAAGGCCCTGTCTCTGTTTAAAAGAAAAAATCCTCAATGTTACAAATAAGAGGTATTGATTTTTCAATATGAATGCACGTGTGTTGCATGGCTGTCTTCCTGTGTTAAAAACACAAAAACAATTATGAAAAGAAAAAAAAAAACTTGAGCACTTGAATGCATCTTTTTTTATTTTACCCGTGCATTTTGCCAAAAAAGAAAAAAAAAAAAATTAACCCAGGCATTCTGTAATAAAGACCCTTCTGCTTTTGCAATATTGAGGGCGGCACTGGATTCTGGAGTTTTGATGAAGAACCGTTTTCACTCCTCCCTTCATCATGATGCAGTTGAATGTTTCATCCTGTAGATCTCAGTGTATTTGTGCAGAGACCATTGTGCTAACCAGGACTCTTCAGTGTGCTGTACAGCAGGACCTCAGAGTTACAAACACCTTGGGAACAGAGGCTTCATAAGTAACTCTGAAATGAGTCTTCAGCGGTTTTAATGAATGTGCCCACCTGCTCTCTACAGCCTCAATCTGGAGGATAATGCAAGGATACAGCACAGGAGTGCTGGGGAGGGGTGCTTAGTTTAAAACTGAAATGTTCCTTGCATCGTAGGCATGGCGGAGGGATTGCAGTTGAAAGTGAGGTGTTGGGTTGAGCGGTCACTTCATAAGTTTGGTGTTTGTAACTGTGAGGTTCTACTGTTTAGAGGGGATTCCCTGTATGTATATATATATCATGGAGAGGACAGCAAGACCAGGGGATGTACAGCTTGGGCCTAGAAATGACTAACATAATATCACATTCCCTTACTGTACCGCTGTGAGAGAAATCTGTTAAACTGAAAGCCAGGAGCAGTAGGAGGAATGTCATGTTTAAAGGTATTCAGAGCACTGTGTTGTGTGTCGTTTCCCTTTCTTTTCAGTGGGGCTGCGGCAGTGAAGCGTCGCACCCCCAGAATGTAACGGTCCCAAGGCTGGAGTGTTTCATTCTCGTGCAAACTCTCTAAATGAAGACAATAGAAAGTGAAAGAGATCGGCCCCTTCTCTCTCCTGTTACTGTAGTCATGTGTTCTGGGTCGTAGTTAAAGTAGAAATCGCTGTTTGCCATTTTCCTTCCTTCCTTTCCACTGCGGTCACAGACCGCTTCGTTAGCTGTTGCCTCTGTTGAGACCCCTCACTATTTCTAACAGTGTTTTTTAAAAGCTTACTTTGTCACCTTATGCTGAATGGGAAACGTCCGAGAATCGTTTCATGAATCTTACCTCTTGTGCACGTCCGTTTGTTATCTCACATGCTTTAGTAAGCATGATCCCTGGTACTACACTAGGTTAAAGAAATCTCTGTTTGCGAGCCTTGTTTTCAGATAGTGTTGCACTTCCCTTTGGTCACCTTCTTTCCTGTCATTAATCAGCCAACTTCCTCTATCAAGCTTTCAGCCAGGAAGGTGACCCTGAATACACTGCTGCGGTGACCTAGGAAGTGCAAGTCTAACAGATTTCCTGTGAGCAAGGCTTGCAAACTTTCTTCAGCCCGGTGTAGGGTCAGGTGTGTTGTAAGGAGAATCCATGTGTACTGGAACATGTGTTTCTTTCAAAACTGCACATTTGAGATCTGTGTAGCTCAGGGCAAAACTGGTAAGATTTATGGTACGGTTTGGTCAGCTATTTAAAATCTGGCTGAACTGCTGTTTGAGTGTTCTTTGTTTTTAACTAAGTTTATCTTTTATGTCTGCAATGACTTTAGCCCCAGTGGACATCAGTGTAATCCACATCAGAAAACAAAGTCCAGCACAGTTTTGGTTGCAGTTGGTGTAATTGCTCGTCTAAGTTCAGATACAGAGCCACGACTGAGCTGAATGCTCCTGTACTTCATGGAGTGTTGAGAACGGGGCATTTTGTTCATTTGAAGGCAAGCAGAGGGGTGGAAAGGGTGACTCCCTCCTCTTTAATATCTGTTACTAAATCAAAGAGATATAAATATATATATATATTAAAGTCGTGGTTTTTATTGTACATTTGCTTTTTTATATATTGCTTCTGTTTGTGTCGGAACTGCCCAGGTGAATCTGAACAGAGTGTACCATCACAGGCAAGATATAGGGGGTAGCTGAGGACACACAGATAAAGCTGTTAGTTTAATGATAAGTGTAGTGAAACGTCTTAGCATCCAGAAATAATTACAATCAACCCTCTCTTAACTTGTACAGCTCTCGGTAGAGTACTATACTGTAAAGATTTAGTGTACCATTAACAGGATGGGGTGACGTTACACACAGGAGGCCAGGGTTATTACAGGGTTAAAGAAGGGTTTTCATTCAACGGTGGACAGTCATTAAACTTAGACTGTGGTTAGCTACCAGGAGTCAGAAAACTAGCACAATGAGGTTTTGATTATAGAAAATTAAAAACCAAACCAGATTTCTGTACTTTGAGAAACAAGCAAACATTTGGGCTAGTGCCGCCTTCAGTGTACCAAGACACCTAGACACTGCAGACTTGGATGATTCGGTTTCTTACAGTTTCAGTTTTGAAGTTATGCAGGAGTCACAAAGGCATCAATATTAAAAGGACTGGCTTGCGTTGACAGAAACAAGCAAGTCTGTAGTAAGGGTTTCTTTCATCAGTTCTATCTGTGTGTCATACATCCTGAATAACGCTTCCCCTGTAATGTGTTGAGGTATCACAAAACAAACCTGTGGAACACACTGTGTTTGCAATCCAGTTCCATATGTAATGCGTTTCTCCAGCGTACAGTTCTGACAGTATAGAGACTCAAAGCCAAGCCCTGTTGTGAAGTCTGGTTAGTGTGGTTTGAGGCAGATTGTTGTATTGTATGTTTTAGAGAAAAAAAAAATGAAATAAAAAAAATAAGAAGAAACTGTTCGGTAGTGCATTCTCACGTAGTCCTGCATGGTCATGACTCCAACGAAACAAAAACAAAAAGATTAAAAAAAAAAAAAAAAACGCTTATTTAAAAAAAAAAATTCAAGGTGAAAAACATTTGCTGAATAAAATCTTTATAAAAGCTCCTCCTGCTGTGTGTGTTTCTGCAGTGTTGTGTTCATGGAAAGACGTTCCTGTGCTGCAGGGATCCTGTTCTTCTGTGTTCACAGCGTGTGTGTGTCACAGAGCTCAGTGTATTCACAGTGTGTGTGTGTGTCAGAGAGCTCAGTGTATTCACAGTGTGTGTGTGTGTGTGTGTCAGAGAGCTCAGTGTATTCACAGTGTGTGTGTGTCAGTGTCAGAGAGCTCAGTGTATTCACAGTGTGTGTGTGTGAAAGAGAGCTCAGTGTATTCACAGTGTGTGTGTGTGTGTGTGTCAGAGAGCTCAGTGTATTCACAGTGTGTGTGTGTGTGTGTGTCAGAGAGCTCAGTGTATTCACAGTGTGTGTGTGTCAGTGTCAGAGAGCTCAGTGTATTCACAGTGTGTGTGTCAGTGTCAGAGAGCTCAGTGTATTCAGTGTGTGTGTGTGTGTCGGAGAGCTCAGTGTATTCACAGTGTGTGTGTGTCAGTGTCGGAGAGCTCAGTGTATTCACAGTGTGTGTGTGTGTGTCAGTGTCAGAGAGCTCAGTGTATTCACAGTGTGTGTGTGTGTGTCAGTGTCAGAGAGCTCAGTGTATTCACAGTGTGTGTGTGTGTCAGAGAGCTCAGTGTATTCACAGTGTGTGTGTGTGTCAGAGAGCTCAGTGTATTCAGTGTGTGTGTGTGTCAGTGTCAGAGAGCTCAGTGTATTCACAGTGTGTGTGTCAGTGTCAGAGAGCTCAGTGTATTCAGTGTGTGTGTGTGTGTCGGAGAGCTCAGTGTATTCACAGTGTGTGTGTGTCAGTGTCGGAGAGCTCAGTGTATTCACAGTGTGTGTGTGTGTGTCAGTGTCAGAGAGCTCAGTGTATTCACAGTGTGTGTGTGTGTGTCAGTGTCAGAGAGCTCAGTGTATTCACAGTGTGTGTGTGTGTGTGTGTGTCAGAGAGCTCAGTGTATTCACAGTGTGTGTGTGTCAGTGTCAGAGAGCTCAGTGTATTCACAGTGTGTGTGTGTGTGTGTCAGAGAGCTCAGTGTATTCACAGTGTGTGTGTGTGTGTGTGAAAGAGCTCAGTGTATTCACAGTGTGTGTGTGTGTGTGTGTCAGAGAGCTCAGTGTATTCACAGTGTGTGTGTGTGTGTGTGTCAGAGAGCTCAGTGTATTCACAGTGTGTGTGTGTCAGTGTCAGAGAGCTCAGTGTATTCACAGTGTGTGTGTGTGTGTGTGTCAGAGAGCTCAGTGTATTCACAGTGTGTGTGTGTGTGTGTGTCAGAGAGCTCAGTGTATTCACAGTGTGTGTGTGTCAGTGTCAGAGAGCTCAGTGTATTCACAGTGTGTGTGTGTGTGTGTCAGAGAGCTCAGTGTATTCACAGTGTGTGTGTGTGTGTGTGAAAGAGCTCAGTGTATTCACAGTGTGTGTGTGTGTGTGTGTCAGAGAGCTCAGTGTATTCACAGTGTGTGTGTGTGTGTGTGTCAGAGAGCTCAGTGTATTCACAGTGTGTGTGTGTCAGTGTCAGAGAGCTCAGTGTATTCACAGTGTGTGTGTGTGTCAGAGAGCTCAGTGTATTCAGTGTGTGTGTGTGTCAGTGTCAGAGAGCTCAGTGTATTCACAGTGTGTGTGTCAGTGTCAGAGAGCTCAGTGTATTCAGTGTGTGTGTGTGTGTCGGAGAGCTCAGTGTATTCACAGTGTGTGTGTGTCAGTGTCGGAGAGCTCAGTGTATTCACAGTGTGTGTGTGTGTGTCAGTGTCAGAGAGCTCAGTGTATTCACAGTGTGTGTGTGTCAGTGTCAGAGAGCTCAGTGTATTCACAGTGTGTGTCAGAGAGCTCAGTGTATTCACAGTGTGTGTGTGTGTCAGAGAGCTCAGTGTATTCACAGTGTGTGTGTCAGTGTCAGAGAGCTCAGTGTATTCACAGTGTGTGTGTGTCAGTGTCAGAGAGCTCAGTGTATTCACAGTGTGTGTCAGAGAGCTCAGTGTATTCACAGTGTGTGTGTGTGTGTCAGAGAGCTCAGTGTATTCACAGTATGTGTGTGTGTGTGTCAGAGAGCTCAGTGTATTCACAGTGTGTGTGTGTCAGTGTCAGAGAGCTCAGTGTATTCACAGTGTGTGTGTGTCAGTGTCAGAGAGCTCAGTGTATTCACAGTGTGTGTCAGAGAGCTCAGTGTATTCACAGTGTGTGTGTGTCAGTGTCGGAGAGCTCAGTGTATTCACAGTGTGTGTGTGTGTGTCAGAGAGCTCAGTGTATTCATAGTGTGTGTGTGTCAGTGTCAGAGAGCTCAGTGTATTCACAGTGTGTGTGTCAGTGTCAGAGAGCTCAGTGTATTCACAGTGTGTGTGTGTGTGTCAGTGTCAGAGAGCTCAGTGTATTCACAGTGTGTGTGTCAGTGTCAGAGAGCTCAGTGTATTCACAGTGTGTGTGTCAGTGTCAGAGAGCTCAGTGTATTCACAGTGTGTGTGTGTGTGTGTGTCAGAGAGCTCAGTGTATTCACAGTGTGTGTGTGTGTGTGTGTCAGAGAGCTCAGTGTATTCACAGTGTGTGTGTGTGTCAGTGTCAGAGAGCTCAGTGTATTCACAGTGTGTGTGTGTCAGTGTCAGAGAGCTCAGTGTATTCACAGTGTGTGTGTGTGTCAGTGTCAGAGAGCTCAGTGTATTCACAGCGTGTGTGTGTGTCAGTGTCAGAGAGCTCAGTGTATTCACAGTGTGTGTGTCAGTGTCAGAGAGCTCAGTGTATTCACAGTGTGTATGTGTCAGTGTCAGAGAGCTCAGTGTATTCACAGTGTGTGTGTGTCAGTGTCAGAGAGCTCAGTGTATTCACAGTGTGTGTGTGTCAGTGTCAGAGAGCTCAGTGTATTCACAGTCTGTGTGTGTCAGTGTCAGATAGCTCAGTGTATTCACAGTGTGTGTGTGTGTGTCAGAGAGCTCAGTGTATTCACAGTGTGTGTGTGTGTGTGTCAGTGTCAGAGAGCTCAGTGTATTCACAGTGTGTGTGTCAGTGTCAGAGAGCTCAGTGTATTCACAGTGTGTGTGTGTCAGAGAGCTCAGTGTATTCACAGCGTGTGTGTGTGTCAGAGAGCTCAGTGTATTCACAGTGTGTGTGTGTGTCAGAGAGCTCAGTGTATTCACAGTCTGTGTGTGTGTGTGTGTCAGAGAGCTCAGTGTATTCACAGTGTGTGTGTCAATGCGACGAACACGGTGTATTTGCAGACTTGTCTGTTGCCACATTCTTATTGTTTCCATGTGTATTCAATCCTATGGAGGCTCACTTGTGTCATTTTTCTCATTTTAAGTTTCCTCTTTGAATCCCTCTTTTAATGTGAGTTGCATGCTTAAACAATCTCATCTTTTAACACTGATCACATGATGCTAAACACCTTACAGCAGAAGGGACTTAAAGACACACAGGAATGTGTCGATGGAGCAGTTCATTCCTGCTCCCCTCTCAGATCCATTACACCTGAAGCAAATTCCCATCTTACAGACCTGTGTGCTTTTAATTAAATCTCCTCTTAATGTCAGAAAAAATCATTCAGCTTTAATGTGCAGAGTGCTATATAGAACAATGTAGAGTAATTAACAGACACACATGAATTACATATCAGTATAAAATAATACTGTGATGTTTCCAGTGGAAAGCAAGGCTGGAACAGGGGGCAGTGCAGCCTGACGAAACTACTGGGAAGCTCATCCTAAAATGGATGAGAGGTTAAGGAATGCTGGTCTGCAGTACAGCGAGCTTTGATTAATCTCCCCCGTTTCCTTTCTCCTTATATGGAAGAGTCCTTCTCTGCATGTTAACTACTGCAGGGCTGGATTGGAATGTACCAAATAAAAAGTTCAGTACAGGGGGGGTTGGGGGGAATTCTGTGTTGCCTGAGGCTAACTCATTATTAGCTTGTGTAGTTAGATAATAGCTCTCTAAAACTGGATTGAGAAATATCTCACATCACAGTGTAACGCTACTGCCAATAAAATGACAAGACAGATATCTTTGTGCATTTATTGATGATGAATGAAGTAGATTGTATAAACGCTTGTTTCTCGGTGTGTTGATGCTGTGGAGCAGAGGAATGGGTTGGGGGGTGTGGGGTGAGGTGAGGGTCATTTTTTGGGACTGGGAGCCTCTGCTAATATGGTCCTGCTCGGCACCACTCATGGGCTGGAGAGACGCAGGAATCTGGAGCCAGGATTCAGGGAGCTGTCCTGCCTGTACGAGGAGAACCAGCTGGGGAATCCTTCAGTGGCATGGAAACACACCCTCAATGGAAACATTAACATGCAAGGTTCTAACATCAATGTTTTATTAGAGCCACATTGCCACTGCCCCCTCTCCTTTGAAAGTATTAACCAAGGCTTTCAGATCCATTCTCTTCTCTTTATTATTAGAGCAACATTATCACTGAAAGTCTGCATTATCAGAGGTTTTAAAATCAATCTTCATTATTATTTTAAACACATATGATCACTGCCCACTCCTTTCCAAGAGTTTAAAATCCATTCACTTTTCAATATTAGCAACATTATTAGACTGCTTACCATGGCTTTACAATCCATTCTCTTATATCTTTAAGAAATTACCAGGGCAGCAGTGTGGAGTAGTGGTTAGGGCTCTGGACTCTTGACCGGAGGGTCGTGGGTTCAATCCCAGGTGGGGGACACTGCTGTTGTACCCTTGAGCAAGGTACTTTACCTAGATTGCTCCAGTAAAAACCCAACTATAATGGGTAATCATGTGTGTTAAAAAAAAAAAAAATGGAATTGTATGTAAAAATAATGTAACAACTGTAAGTCACCCTGGATAAGGGTGTCTGCTAAAAAATAAAGGAGTGTTACCAAGCCCTTAATATTCATTTTCTTATCTTTTTATTATTAGCATTGCCTCCCTTCAGCAACAACACTAAACAGACAACTCTGACAACTAAGAGGTCATCAGCCCCCTGCACAGCTAACCAGACAGCAACGGAGTCACTGCAGGGAACGTCTTGTAAATGTCTATTTCTGTTAGGTGTACCAGCCAAGGCTTTATAACTGTGTGTCGTGTGGAGGGTGTAGAGGGGAGCGTGGGGTTCATCCTGCATGCAGATTCATGGAGATGATCCCCAGCATGATATTCTAAAGGGAAAGACATACTTTTATTATTATTTATTGAACAGACGCCTTTATCCAGCTTACCAGACTGAATGGTTTATAAATACGAAGTAAAATAAATTGATGCTACTGTCCTGAGAATCATATCAACAGTGCACCAATAGAAAAAAAAAGTGGTTTGTCACTGTCATTGATAGGGCCAAAGGTTAACAGTTGTTCCATGAAACTAAAAGACAGTCATCATGTCTATCTAGCACATGGGCTCATAGGAAATGAACTCCACTAAACTGAAAAGGGGGCGAGGTAAAGGTGAGGTCGTCCCGTCTCTCTGAACCACAGCCCAGGTTAATAACAGCCCAATGAAGAATGAAACCTGCTTCACTGAATAAACTGCATTCAATTCCTACTGCTTTCCACCCGGTACAAACTCCAAGGCTTTGCTGAACCTGTATGGTCACTCTCCGTGTGCGTGACTTCATCCAGCACCAACACCCTAATGATAATGAAAGCAGTACATGGAGACAGTTCACAGGATAAACAGCCGTGAACGAGGAAGCTGCAGATCTGCATCCGCTGAAGTGCTGCGGGACTCTCTAGGGATGAAACCCGCGCCTGTACAGAGCTGCACTCCACAGAGTTCTCCATGGATCTGGAAACCCGCTTATCCAGCCGTTATAAAACAGCATTTGTTATTTACCTGAAGTTACGGATATCTGATTCTGTAGATATGGGGGGCACCTGGCTGTCCGTACGTCACACTGACGTTTTTGTAAGTATCTGGGACCAGCAGTCAAATCTATAAGCACTAACATCACTCATAAGCCAAAGAGGTAACTGTGATCCAGACAGAGAACAGAACTGTGCGACTCTGCCAGTATTACTACACGATTCACAATGGCACTACGACCACAATAAAATGAAAGGAAAACGCAACTCTTGTGATTTTTGGAAATTTGAAGTTTTATTTTATGAATGCAATGGAATACAGAGTAATAATTTATTTCACTTCCATTTAGCAATGTGCGAGACGCCAAGACAAGGGTGGAAGGCGGGGCAGTCCCAGCGTAGCCAATCCCTTGTCAGGTCCGCTCTGTGAATCCACCAATCGCAGCTCGTCTCAGTGTACACCTTTCCCGCAAGACTCTAAATGGCCAGTTCTGGTTGTCTGAATGGCTTGTTCATGTGGGTCTCTTAATTGAGGGCCAGGGAGGTTTTCATTATCATACAGGAGAGGAGGGGAGAGGAGAGGAGAGGAGGGGACGGGAGGGAGGGGCAGGGTTATACACAGGCAGAAAAGGCACTTTATAAAATAAAAAGGAAAAAAAGTGGAAAAAAAAATATATATAATAAAAACATAAATCAGAACAGAAAAAACAAAACAAAACCCAGACAGTTCTTGAATTCTTTATCCGCTCATCACCATCCGGACGAGTTCTGTAGGGACAGTAAAGAGAAACACACACTTTAGTTCTTGGTCTTGTATCCAAAACGACAGAGCTGGGCTCCGATTACAGCTTTCCAAACCGGCCAAACTGAGAGGCTCTCTGTTCACGAGACCTCTCTCACGTGGGTATGAAAACACGATTTCCTTTTCAACAAAATCAAAACGCCGCAATGGCTGGATCTTAGCCTAGGATAGACAACTGCTTAGAGTATTCTCTCCTACTGGAATCCTTTCAAAAGTCAGTCAGACAAAGTTTCCAAGCATGACTAATATAATGCTAATCAATTTGAAGCCATTATCCAAATCAAAGGTTGGCCATGCATGAGTGATTATAAGAGTCAGGTGTTTGAGCTGTAATTGGAGCCCGTCTTGTCTGTCAGTCAGTCTGCAGAGCAGCAACAGCAGGGAGCTTGCAGTTCTCTACCCTACACAGCCAGAATGCTGGACAGAGTCTAGAGGAGTTTGCAGAAGACGCACTTGGCTTCTCTTCTCCTTACCAGAAGAGGGCGCTAGCTAGCTGGCTGGCTACAAACGGAGGCAGAGAGAGAGCGAGAGAGAGCGAGAGAGAGGGGGTAGAGGATGTCAGGCGACAGGGCTGAGCAGCACTGCACTGGGCCTGTCCTGCGACTAGCTGGATAAAGAACAAGTCTACACCACTGCAACTCTGTGTTAGGGTAGGAAGACTGTTCACAAGTTGGGCTTTCAATTCCATGCAAAAAGATTTCACCACAGCAACAAAAACACAAAAGTATAAAAACCGTTTCCTAATCAAGTTATAAACAAGAATATTGAAAACTGGTTTAGGGTCGAGAGGTTCAAACATCACTGCAAATCAATCTACACACATTCCACGTTCTTTCAAATTTTCTCCAGGAAAAAAAGCCTCATCTAGAGGGTTATAGAAATTCCCATTTCCAGGCACTGCAAGAATCAAGTCAAAACTGTGAGCCAGTTGAAGACATTTTCCAGGAGTGTTTGTAACAGACTTCACAAGTTTGTTCCAATGAGTGTGACGGTACTAAAGAGGACGCAGCACTGACAGAGGGGAGGTGGGACCCCAGGTTACGGGAGGTGGGACTGCCAGCCCCCGCGGTACGGGAGGTGGGACTGCCGGCCCCCGCGGTACGGGAGGTGGGACTGCCGGCCCAGGTTAGTTCAGCTCTAAGGAAACAATCTTCCTCATCTGCCGCTACAGGAACCCCTGCAGCGGAGCAGAGAAGGGCTGCCCTGGTCACGCAGCAGAGGGGTTAATCAGTAACAGCTACATGCAGACAGCATGCGAAGGAGAGGGGACTGGAGGAGGAAGCTGGGAAGAAAATCCATCAGGAAACGGAAACAAAGAAGAAAAATCAAGAACAAATAAAAACACACAGGATCTCGTACCCAATGACCCGTCACCCTGACATGATGTGTCGAACAAAAGCTGTTGAAAAGGAACACAAGTGATGAAAACCAAACGAAAATAAAACGCAGAGAAATTAAACCAAAAAAAAAAAAAAAAAAAAACACAAGTTAATAAAGCAGTCCCTTTTCTAAGAAGACCCAATTATTTAAATGGATTATGTCAATTTTCCTGTATAATGCCACTGTTGAGATTGTTAGCCATGCTCATCCTCATCCTCATCCTCAGGATATACCTATGTAAATTACATTGGACTTTCAGCAGCAATAGGATTCCTATAGAGAACACACTATATAGATCACTGTGATTGTTACTGTTAAATCAAGGTTGTAGCAGTATGTATATTAAATATAAACTAGAACCATAAAACTATGCTGTGCCTTTTTCTGGTCTAGTTTGTCCTTGTTTGTCAAATTGAAGTAAATGATTTCTGCTTCAGATGGACAGCGCAGTATTTGCCATTCGCTCCTGTACTAAATTAGAAAGCTCCTCTCTTCTGTAGGGTTTATGCACTTGTCCGTTTCTCTGGGAAGGCTTGCGTCCCATCTCTCCAGTCAGCCTCTTAGTGTGCATCGTTTGTTCACACAGGAAATGCTTAGGGTGAGTCCTGGGTGTAACCAACGAAATCCTTTACATAAATGTACAATAAAAAGCACTTTCTATTGTCAAGCACTCTTTAACCCAACAAATCAACCACTGGAAAAAAAAACTAAGACTAACAAACTTCCAGCCACCCGACACAGCCCTGGCTCACGCCTTAGGTAATGAGGCAGCGATCTCAACTCCAGGTCTCCATCTACACTGGTTTACCAGGCACCTCCCTGAATTTGACAGATTTGTTAAATAAACTGAACAGACTCCCACTCACTGTTTGATTTGAACCTTGGGTCCTGTTTTAATAATCTACACAGTGGCTGTTGAGATTGAACAGACCCCACAGTGACATCATCACTACACCCTGCAGCCCATTCGTGACTGTGACCCGGGAGCTCCTCCAGCACCAATGAACGCGCTCCATTGCTCTGTTGCTAGGCAGACCCCGTTTCTCTCCCGTACCTTCGTAGTTGATGCATCCGTTGGCGTCCTCGTGTCCTGCCAGGAGCGTCTCCACCTCCTCCTCTGTCATCTTCTCACCTGCAGAGCCCAGCACAAGACTGTCAGCATACACTGTGAAAACTGACACGGTTCAGACAGCTTACAACACACAGAGCGGACCTGTGAGGAGCCAAGGGGGTCTCCATCTGCAATTCATCCTCCCGACAGGTAGAGGGCGCCGAGCTAACTCAAGGATTATTTTACTAAGAGACTGTGGTATTGCTTTCCTTTAAAATGCAGATAAAGTGTCAAACAGAAAGAACCAGAAATAGGGAGAATGTTACAATTAAAATGGTGCGGTGCCTCTTGTATTTACCGAGCGTGGCCAGGACGTGGCGCAGCTCGGCGCCCATCACGGTGCCGTTGCCCTCCTTGTCGAAGACGCGCAGCCCCTCCACGAAGTCCTCGAAGCTGCCCTGGTCCTTGTTCTTGGCGATGGCCTGCAGCATGGGCAGGAACTGCTCAAAGTCCAGCGTCTTGTGGTTCATCTCTGCAGGGAGAGAGACAGTGACAGAGTCAGAGCACGGCATTACAAGCACTGCACAGGTACTCTATCACTGGCCCGGATACGCAGGAGGTTTGCTGGCTGTAAAGCGCTCCACCTTAAGACCGTTGTGCACTTCAGTCAATGATCTAAACTGTATCAACAATCATTTACTAAAAGTTTAAAACTGTAATTAAATTAGCCTCTTTAAACTGGAAGGTACTAATACTGTGCAAGGTGACACACTCCAAGCATTCAGTAAATTGAAAGCTGGTTTTAATGACGCCTCACTCTATCAGTTAGTGTCTAACACACAGCCAGGCCCAGCTCAGACCCAGGCTGGCAGGTGCTTGATAAGGGATCCATGTATAAATCACAGCAATTAGAGAGAAAAGCTTTTGAACTGGGCAAGCACAAACAGGAATTCCAGGCACTCTGTCATTACCAGGAAACTAGAGCTGCATATACACAGGTTTATTACCCCATTGATAAGCGCTGCCTGCTACAGGGGAATAAACCTTACATTTCAAATGAAGGGACTGAAACACGTCACAGCAATTGCTTTAGGCGCCACTTTATCAGTAAATCATTACAGTTGCACAGTATAGCTGATGCATGATTCATCATCGTGGTTTGTTTTTGCATTGACTTCCTGGATACTCGATTCCACTATGGAGGTTTAATTAACACTAGTAACCACCCAGGGAGAAGATCAGAGATCATGAGATGCTAAAGACTGTCCTGCTCCTCAAGAACTTCAAAACATGCCCAGTATAAAACACAAAGGTTATTGCTTGTATGAACAACAAAACACTAAAATGCCTCCCTTATTCCCAAAAAAGGGCATTCTGTTTTGCACAGGCTCTTCCGTTACCAATTCTCCAGCCGGGAAAGAACCCACCCCTTTTCTTTCATGCCTGCTACTCCCTGCAGTCACTTCATGTTGAACTCAGAACGCACAGAGTCTCAGGAGCTGGCAGAGTGACAACAGCACAACACAAGAGATCGGGTTTCAAAACAGCGTCACAAGGCTCTCATGCACAGCACTGCCTGCTGCTGAGTGTGGGACTCGGAGCATCATTTTCAGAAACCTTCAGAAATGAAAGCCCAAAGGAGCAGCACTCACATAACAGCTATAACTGGAGGATGCATTGAAATGTTGCTGCTATAAAAACCTCTGCGTCAGTCAACGTTTCTGATGCCATGCCTTCCACGGTTAAATAGCCAATTCTTTATAAACCATTTCCTTGCCTCAATCGCGTGTCATTGTCACTGATTCCTTATGCTGTAGCCTGTGCAGTTTAATCAGAAAAGCCACTGTACGATGCCCTCCATCACTATAAATGACTGCAGCCTTTAAACATTCAGCATTAAACTGGACGAGGAAGACAGTGAAGACATACCAGGCCTGAGCTCAATTATAATTACAGCAGAATGGTTTGAAATTGCAATTCAGCGTGGAAAGGTGTGTGATTGAACTGGAATTGATTAATACGATAATTACACTCGTGTGCCACAGTTCAACTACAATCAATTCCAGTTGCCCCGGTGTGAGACATACCCTCGCTCTTGGGGTTCCCCAGCACCTTCAGCACCTCAGCGTTGGTGGGGTTCTGCCCCAGCGCGCGCATCACGTCCCCACACTGGCTGTAGCTGATCTTGCCATCGCCGGTGCGATCGAACAGGAGGAAGGACTCCTTGAACTCTGAAAGAGAAAGAGACACACACATTAAAACCTCAGATCTGAATACTCAAAGCAGCATTGCATGAGGTGCATTCAAAACAGGCTCTGTGTTCTTGTGTTTCTATCGGGGTGAATGTGTAGAAGCATTGCATGGGGGGTATTGAAACAGGCTCTGTGTTCCTGTGTTTCTATCGGGGTGAATGTGTAGAAGCATTGCATGGGGGGTATTGAAACAGGCTCCGTGTTCTTGTTTCTATTGGGGTTAATGTCTAGAAGCATTGCACGGGGTGTATTGAAACAGGCTCTGTGTTCTTGTGTTTCTGTCGGAGTTAATGTGTAGAAGCATTGCATGGGGATGGGATGGGTCACCTAGACACCTGATGCTGAATCACTGGGATCCTTTAAAGCCCAACTTCGGGATCAACCAACTACTAGGAACCAGATGGGCACTGATGGGCCGAATGGCCTCCTATCGTGTGTACATTGTCTAATGTTAAACCAAGGTCTGGGGACATTAGAGGAACCACAGACTTCCTTCAAAGAGAGCAGGGGTTTTACTCATGGAAAAAAAAATTCTTCCAGACAGATTCTCAAAAACAAGGCTTCGATTCCATAGCTGTCATGTCTTACATTTCTTCTAATAAATAATTCAAAATTAATTTGTGGTCTTTCTTCACCGCCTGCCAGCCACGCCAGCTGCATCTGAAATAGTTTCACCCGGCCACGACCGCTCCAAACCACTGCGCCACACCTTACAAACAAACAGCTTCTAATCAGGCGAATGACACAGCCAGTGGTGTCCAGTTCCAGCTCTGCGTATTATACCCCCCCCCCAGTAACAATACAAGCTGTTCAGACAAAAGTTAATTTTGTGGGGTTCAGATGTAACGAGATACAGAGGTTATTCTTCTGCCCTTTTTCCATGTTAATAATTCATATTGTATCATGATTAATAAACTGGAGGCTCGGGACACACGTCAGAGAGGCTGTCAGTCAGAGACGGCTGGATAACAGAGGGACAGGGCATTGCAGTTCACTGCTGGATTGCATCTGGATCTCTGGGACATCACGTCCCCACACTGGGACTAACGTCTTCTATACACGGCTGAACGTGACAGCGTGGCCTGGTATGATAGAATTGAGATGACCAGTTCCCAAGATATAGCCTCTATTAGTGTCTAGGAATCCTAAGCAGGTCAACATGAGCATATAGTACCTCTCTATAAGCTTACCACGACCAGGTACAGAAACTTTGAGCAATCAATTTAGTGCCTCTAAGTTAAAGGCTGAGGGAATATCTGACTGACAAATACAGATGTGCCAGTTCCCTGGTAGTGTTGGGAGTCAGTGTAAGTGAATAGCACACATTAATGTAGAGGTAGGGGTAGTGCTGGGACAAAACCTGAATATTCGAACAAATATTTTTTGACATGTATTCAGATTTTAAAAAATCTGATGTTCGTATTCGCTAGAAATGACAAAAATACCGTGCGCTTATTTACCGCCTCACCAGAAGTTGCGAGACAGTTTAGATAAATGGCAAATGAAAGAGCTCTGTGTGATCCGAGACTTAATATATTAAAAAAAATAATTTAAAAAAAACACCAGAGGATCAACACAGCAGCTCTTGAGTCTATTTAAAAGTTTCAGACAGCAAAAAGTAAACAAACCAGATTATGTGTGCGCACCCTTAAGTGATCTCTATGAAAAGCCATCTGGGTCAAAAAAAGTGTTGTGCTGTTTACAGCGAGTCAGAATCTCATGGAACAGAAAAAAGGCAAGCCACTCCGAAACGCCTCGCTTAAACAGTGCCCAACTTACTGGAAATTTGTGTGTAGTGATTTTTATACAGATTGTATATATTATATATTTTTTGTTGCGACTTGTGGAATGTAATAAATGACAACCAAAAACGGTGAGTTTTTGCCCCTTTGTTTTACAACGCCATTTTTTATTTGAAGACTTTATTTGAAGACTTTAAAGTAAATTTCACTTTTCGTTTGCTTGTTCAGCTACAAAAAGGCACAAATAAACCTCATGTTATCACTTTATGAAAAATGTGTCTATGGCCGCTGTTTACTGTGAAGAAACAGCAAGAAATGTAAAAAAAAATAATTAAATAAGTAAAATGCGTTGTCAACTTTATATACTATTTATTTTGGGAACAACATTTTTTTTTTTTTTAAACTTGAAGTGCTACTTGGCATCCTTTGTTTTACTTTACCTCAGTGAATTAAGTCCTACACAACGTATTCTTTACTCCTGGGATATTACTTTACTTCAGCATCTCATATACTGTAACGTCTTGCTGTGAAATAAAAGCACACACAGAGGCCACGCCCCCCTGCTGCTATGCGGTCTCTGCCTGCGTTCCGAGCAACGTCATGGCTTTTATAATTTTTAAAATCCCGTGTTCATCTCAGCACTAGTTATGGGTGCAGCTGGCTGGCATCTACTGGAACTATTATTAGAGTCCCGACTGCTGCAGAGCAGGTCTATCTGTGTCATGCGTGAGGCGTGCAGCTAAGCAAGCCTGATGATAATTCACAAAGAGGACACTTTGAAAGGGTGGAGAACAGATGGTTTAAAAACCTGGCCCACATGACTCAGAGGAATCTGAATTTCCAACAGGGTTAAATGAGTGATAAGCAAGGCTTTACCAATCAAACACACCTCTTGTTAGCAATAGCAGCATGTCTGCTATGTCACTGGGCCAGTTTGCTTCAAGCTCTGACTTATTTCCTGCAGATATTTCAGAATATACTTATATAACTTCCAGTGCTATAGTCCAATTGCACTCCAATGATCTTGTTGAAGTCAGTTATATGACCTACAGCACAGGAAGTAATTCGGTACCAGGAAGCAGCCGTTTGCAGATAGTTTCTGTACAGCTCAAAATAAAGTCAATATTATTATTAGCTTTGGTTGAGACTCACTGAAGCCCTCTCTGGCAGCACAGTCTCCAGGTACACTGTGACCCTGGGGGAGAGGCTGGGAGACTAGCCCTGACTCGATTGCTAAACTGCACTCAAGCAGGATCCCAGCCTAGCGCAGCGAGACAGGGCAGATCACGGACGCTGCCCTGGGAGTTTGTACCGACCGTCCTGAAAGCTGCCCCACTAGGGGGGTCCAAACAAGGTCCTATATGAAATGCACCAAGTTACACACAAGAGCAAATATTGTCCTAGAAAAAAAAAATGCTAAAATAACTTCAAATATATCTTGCATGCTGTATCTGTACTATACAAACTAGCATTATATACACTTAGATGCTCAAGGAATTAATAGAATCCACATTGTAAAATACAAGCATTTCAGGTTAATGATTTTCACACTTCATCTCTCCAAATACATGTGCAGCAGAAACCATAACCAATTGTCAGTGTGTTAAAAGCACAGCACAGCTGAGTGGAGACAGGACCGAGGGAAGGACACACTTCACAAATGCCTCGCCATGTTGCTGAATCACTGGGATCTTTCAAAAACTCACTTGTCAAAGTTTTGAGATCATTTAGCTACAACAAACCAGACAAGCACTGAATCTTCCTGTTGTATAGCCATAATTTATTTTTTTAAATGCAAAACAAAAAACGCCATTACTAATAATCCTGGTTATGAATCCTTAACAGAAACATCCCCATGTCCTACGTGCCAGTGATCTTATACTGTGGCTAACGAAGTCATCAGCGAGTACCAACTTCAAAATGAAATGGATATTGCATTGAAATGCCTGGGCTACAGTGCTACACCTCTTAAAATGGAGATAGCACCCAACCTAGCAAAAGAGCAAACACTCTCTGTGGCTGGCACTAGAATGTAGAGTTTGTGTTTTGATGTGTTTAGATTTGCCTCTGCACAGAAGGTCTTCGTTGGAGCTTCCTGATGAAATGCCGGCTTGTGGAATGCGCTCCATCCCAGACTCTCCCCGAATCGATGGGATTTTATGACCATATATGGCAGCGAGCGTGCGGGCGAGGGAGACGAATCTGTCAACCATCTTGGCCTGACACAAACAAGAAACAACTCGCCAACTGTAACATCCCGGTCGCCTTTGTGTTACCAAAAAAGGGAAATTAGTATTTTCACACAGCTACCGAAAACATGGTATAGTTCACACGACCGCAACCGCTGGTTCCGTTAAATAAACTCTCTTTGTAAGCGCCTTGTTATCTCCTCTGAACAGCTCTGCTTCGTCCGGAAACAGATTTATTTCAAGACTATTTTTCCTTAACGCGTATTTGTAGTTTTTTTGGGGGGTTCAGAATTGTTCATAATACACGTATGGTAAAATGTTACTGTTTTGGGGGGTGAAATTTTATTACACAATATATTTGATTCATAGGAATTTCTATCGTTTCCTGGTCTCCTCACACATTCTCACCTAAAAAAACGCGATCGGATGCAAAATATGAAGTAACGCGCTAACTTTCAGGTGTCGGATACTTAATAGACTTTCGAAAAAAAAATATTACGAAGAAATTAACTTAAAAGGCGTTGCTGGAAACAGAAAAACGAAATGTTGCAATTCTCCGCGGCCCAACTGTAATATTATTCATCCGTGCAGACGCTTCCGGTTTCAGCCCTACTAATGAGACACGGTTCGTTCTGAAATTTTCACGCACTAGTGAATAAATACGCTTGATTTATATCGAATTTCTATTTAAAAAGCGCACAATAAATACAAAATCGGTACCAAATCTTTTCACTGTGCGATAACCATACAGTTTTCAATGGGTGGGTCTGTCAGTGTCAGCCATTACAGATTACTAACTCTGTCTTGAAAATTACTAGACTAGAGATTCAGTTTAAGAATTCAGGTTCATATGAACACTTAGATGACTATATATACATAGTTTAACTTAAAATATATGCGTCTTACAGTATAGGGTTAGTAACACGTCGTATACGATAGACAATGAGAAACCAATGACAGAAAATGTTAGCAAACTTCACATTTAAAATCGAAAAAAAACACATACAAGACACAGTGCAAGTTAAAAGTCAAGACAAAGTTAGACTAGGACATTCATAACGTGCCCTCTTGGTAAGTTAACACGGTCAATGCCTGAGCAACACAGACAAGCCCTTTTCTGCTCTAATGTCCGGGTCGTCTCTCTCACAAACACACACACACAAAATTGTTTTCCCCCTCACCGATAAAACTTACCAGAAATCTGATCCTGTTTAAATTCAATCTAGAAAAGGAAAGATTTCAAGGAAAAGGGGAAACGATAAGATTAAAGGACAGGTGAGAAGAATAAGCAAAAGGAAAGAAGAAATACAATAAAGAAAGCAATCGTCTCGTTTATAATGCGGATATGCTATAGGGCACCAAGCAGACAGAGACACCTGTACACTGTTCTGTCCAGGGGAGACCCGGCACCATGCAAGAGACACACGGACAACCCCTGACCGTACCCTCCTCGCAAGAAGCGCTTTAACTATTCAAGAAAAACACAGACTTACCAATAATTTGGTCTTCTGAGAAGTCAGACTGTTTAAAAAAAAAACAACACATAAACAAAATATTAACATTTAAACAGACAGAAGTTGCACCAAGGCAGAAGTCTAGAGAGGTCGTTTATAACCTGTGCTAATGTGTATGTGATATTTTACTGCACCTCTGAGTTATTGACGTTTCGCTGTTTCTACAGATTGAACCGTCACAATGATTTAATTTAAAGCCCGTACTTGTCTGATTAGCTGAATTACATTAAATCTAATATAATCATAATGCAATACTAGTATACACATTTCCTTAGACCAGTAGGCATTTTAGCCAGCAGAATTACAATACTCATCATTTGCGTCTGAACAATATGTAAGCTCTTTCACTGTATATACACTACCCAACGTTTTTCACATCGATTTCTGTAAAACACATATTAATAATGAAGGCCTACGTCCGCGTCCTCATTTTAAAATAGTACACTCCCTAACCCTCAGACAGTGAAGACCCTAGACGTACGACCCGTGCTGTATCATAACCCTACTGTTACCCGTCCCTGTCTTGTAATATAGAAATATCACTTTCCTCCCTCGATTATAATTCGCAGTGCAGTTCAAACCCACCATGTTGCTCGCTGCAGACCCGCTGTTCCAGGAATGTGACGCTCCAGTCCTGGGCAAGCGTACTATCTACTCACTCCCACGTCACTGTTTACTGAATGAAAGCGCCGCCAGCCAATCAAAGGCGTACTGTGCGGGCGCGGTCTCTTTCCTAGGCAAATGAGGGGGGCGGACTTGACCAGACCGCGAGCTTTTATAACAAGAGCGCCCCCGTGTGTTGATCTGCGTTTACTGTCCAGTAGGTAAAATTAATAACGAAAAGTAACTAACCCACAATTGACGGGACTACTGTAGCGTATCTGAAACGTTCTCTGGGAAAGGAAAAATAAACCGTTCCTACACAGCTTGTAACAACATAGGGTTAAATAAACGTGGGTCCATGATGTCGTAACATTATCGTTTAGATGTACACCAGAATAATCCCAGTGCATTTTACCCAGTATGCATTGCCACCACCTCGTAGATCTAACAAGTACTCATCCTGTTAACTCTGTGTTTGGTTTTTAATGTTAGTTTCTTCATAGCTATCAGTGAATACAACACAGGCGAATGCCTTTTGCACTCTTTCCAACACTGCAGCAGCTCCATGCTTCAGATACAATTCCATTACAAACCCCAAGTCACCATTGCTATAACGTGGGCCTGTTTCAAATAGATGTTCAGAGAACCACACATGCTGGGCTGTCTGTCCCTCGCTTTGCTGTGCAAATCCTGATCGCATTCTGCAATAGATCATTTTGTGGTGCTGACAACACTGTGCACTGTGTGTCGGATATGGATATGGTTATAGGGTATTGCAACCAGACCGTATGTACTGTATATAATGCACTGTGATACCACGTTACCCACAGCATTGTACCAGCCCTCAGAGCACTGTGTAGCTGCTCTGTGTGCTCCCACTGCCCCTCAGTGCAGCGTCATTATAGTGCAACTGCCAGTCAGTCTGCATTGCCATTTTAACTATTCTACCACTGTGATTCCAGTGCATAACTATTGCTGTTCTGCTGCCAGTGTGTTCCTGCATTGCCACTGAAGACCGCTTGTGAATTGGGGCATCTATGGGCACTATCTTGTGAATTGGGGCATCTATGGGCACTATCTTTGGTGCAACTTCTGGCTTTGACTTATTTTGTTAAACAGCCCGTTTTCTCAGAAGAGCAGCTGGAAAAAAAGAGAAATCAACAGCATAAACATTATTTCTGTATTATTGAAAGGTTGCTAGCTGAGGATAGCTTGGAGATACATACCAAACTCCAACAGGTCTATGGAAGCATTAATAGATGCAGAATGACTGAGGTATATGGTAAAGGCACAGCAAAGTGTTGCACAAGTATACTGAAAGCATGGTAAAGCACTTACAGCTAATCATACAGTATATGCACATGATAAAGCACAGGTATAGCTAATCATACAGTATATACACATGGTAAAGCACTTACAGCTAATCATACAGTATATACACATGGTAAAGCACAGGTATGTCTAATCATACAGTATATACACATGATAAAGCACAGGTATAGCTAATCATACAGTATATACACATGATAAAGCACAGGTATGTCTAATCATACAGTATATACACATGATAAAGCACAGGTATGTCTAATCATACAGTATATACACATGATAAAGCACAGGTATAGCTAATCATACAGTATATACACATGGTAAAGCACTTACAGCTAATCATACAGTATATACACATGATAAAGCACAGGTATGTCTAATCATACAGTATATACACATGATAAAGCACAGGTATAGCTAATCATACAGTATATACACATGATAAAGCACAGGTATGTCTAATCATACAGTATATACACATGGTAAAGCACAGGTATAGCTAATCATACAGTATATACACATGATAAAGCACAGGTACAGCTAATCATACAGTATATACACATGGTAAAGCACAGCACGAAATGCAGGGTCAATTCATAGTGCAGTAAAACCATGCTTTAAGGCCACTTTTTTGCATCTCTGGTTTTGCTCCTATTGACGGTGATGTAAAGTCAATGTTAGCAAAGATATTAAAGAGGAATTAGCTTCAAGTTTTTTTGTTTTGTTTTGTTTTCTGGGTCAACATTTTCCATTTTGTAAAAACATTTTGTGCTAAACTGTGATGATTGGAGTCCATCTAGTGGTGGGGCACTGTAACTGCAGTACAATATACTGCTATTAAGGCAGCCATAACAAGGGTGACCATATCTAGGTTGAAAAGTAGTTTGTTATGTTTTTTTTAACCCACTATGCAATGCATTCTGGTACTTGTAGTCCTACATGTCTTGAGACCTGAATTCAGTTATTATCAAAAGTCAGGGTATATACTTATGTTTTATAAACCTGCGAATCTAAGTGTAAACAAAAAAGAAGGGATTGTAGGCAATTGAATACACTGTGTAACAAATTATTTTTTTTTTTTTGTTCCTGGGCAGTAAGTGTTATTTCCTAATTGCTTATGCCTCAAAAGTATAGAAAATGGCTATTATTCCCCACAAACTTTGCTTTTGTGACCAGGACAGTGATATTTTGAAATTTACCTATTTTCCAGAACATTCCAGATAGATTCAGTGCTGAGTAAACTTGGAGTAACTTCTAGAACTTTCTAGAACTTTCCAGTAATATAAATAGTAGTATAAATACAGGGGCCTTAAGCCCACCAGTTCAGTTTAGTTCCAGCTGCCTAAGTGGATACATATCTGCACTTTTCTGAGATGGCATCAAGGTCATAGGAGACTTCAAAATGGTGGCATTCCTGATGGGTCTCCAAGGCGGTTTTACCAAGTTTCCCTGCTATCTTTGCCTTTGGGACAGCAGGTACACCAAGGCGCACTACCACAGGCGGGACTGGTCACAGCGGACCGAGTTCTCTGTGGGGAGGAACAACGTCAAGTGGGAGCCACTGGTGGACCCCCGGAAGGTGCTGATGCCACCACTGCACATCAAATTGGGCCTTATGAAACAATTTGTCAGGAGTTGGCAGCCTTCAAGTACCTTCAAGACTTCTTCCCTAAGCTGTCTGAGGCAAAGGTCAAAGCCGGTGTCTTCGTCGGACCACAGATAAAGAAGATCCTGGAGTACAATGAATTCCCCAAGAAGCTCACTAGTAAAGAGAAAGCGGCTTGGAACAGCTTTGTCGCAGTGGTTCGGGGCTTCCTGGGCAATCACAAGGCCGAAAACTATGTGGAGCTGGTTGAGACTCTGGTGAAGAACTACGGCACAATGGGCTGTAGGATGTCCCTCAAAGTCCATATCCTTGATGCTCATCTTGATAAATTCAAGGAGAACATGGGAGCGTACTCGGAGGAGCAAGGCGAATGCTTCCACAAGGATATACTGGACTTTGAACGCCGCTACCAAGGACAGTATAACGAGAGCATGATGGGAGACTACATTTGGGGGCTGATTCGTGAAAGTGATTTACAGTATAATCGTAAATCTCGAAAAACTACTCACTTCTAAATCTTTTGTAGTCATTTTTGTATTACTGTAGTATAAATACATGTTAATTTGGATTCATATGTTGTTTTTTTCTGACTTTATGTGAACGAAAAGACACAAATTCGCCTGTTTTCTCATTGGAAATAGGTAAATTTCAAAATATCACTGTCCTGGTCACAAAAGCAAAGTTTGTGGGGAATAATAGCCATTTTCTATACTTTTGAGGCATAAGCAATTAGGAAATAACACTTACTACCCAGGAACAAAAATTGTGTTACATAGTGATATCAATAATAACACTTGATAAGCCAATGCAAAGGTTTTGGGCAGTAGGGGGCGCTGTTCTTGCAAGATGATGAGATGTATCAGTGTCAGAACTGGGTCAGTATTTTTTTAATTGTCAATTGCAGCTGTATTATTAGAGCTGGTGACAGAACATGCCCTTATGAGGCAGAACAATTAAAATGATCTAATTGAATTAGCCCCTGGTATGACTAGAATGCCCTCAGTGCAGTGAATAGACTGGATCATCTATACATACCCTCAGGGACCTGCCCCACATTATCTAGTCTAGAATACCTTTCCAAAAGGGAACACCAAGTCCTGATATTCCTCTCCTGCTTCTGTGTCTCTTGTATAACCAGCTGTACCAACATTACCAAGCCAGTCAACGGCAGACAGAGGCTGGACAAAAAAACGAGAGCACCTCTGCATCATGTTTAAATTGTCCTGGAGCTACTGCAGTAAGCAGAGTTATACTGAGGGTGGAAATCGAACCAGTCCTCCCCAATGGCTCCATTCTGAAGCCTTAGCATTGCAAAGCCCAGAGAGGTACAGTAAAGTATATTAAAACACCTGGTAAACGCAGAGTATAAACAGGGGGAAGTATGGGAAAACTGTAAAAATACTGCAAACATTTACAGTGACAAACTCATCCCTGTTGAGACTCACTAGTAATATTGCAGTGATGCAGTATTCTGCGCCAAGTCTAACTAGACTAGAGCTTGATATAGTCTCGCATGCCTTTATCTGTTCTTGTGTCGTGCGTTTGAAGTTATGGGTGAAAGATTTTGATGTAGAGTTCCTATTTTTTAAGAACGTAAGGAACGTTCGGGGAACGAGAGGAGGCCGTTGGGCCCATCAAGGCTCGTCCCTTCTTCGCACCCCACTAAGCCCCACTTAGGGGCTGCATCGTTCAAGTGTCTTAGATGTTTCACCTGGTCGGCTAGTCCATGCATTTATTATAACTATGTGCCAAAGGCAAATCCTTACAACAGCTGTCACACACAGTAATGCAAGTCTAGTCTGATGCTGCAGGGGTTCCCAGACAGTGATCCACACTAGTACCATTCTACCAATGGCAGACGCGTGCCATTGTAGGGACTGCCACTGTAGTGAGGATCATTTGGTAATGGAATATATTAGAACATACCATAATAGTGTGTCTTACATGCAGAACATCGTTGCATGTTGCTGATCATGCAGTGTTTGCAATGCCAAGCTTCAGCAGATGTTTCACAGTCTAGTTCTGCTAATGGCAGAGACTGTACTTTAATTGCAACTTCCCTGAAGGAATGAGTGTGAGGCTGTGGCATTGTATCAGTGCCTGGCCGCCCATGGGGGCTATACACCTTATTGACAGTGTTATGGCAGGTTTTTCTACAGCTTTGTTTTATTAAATAACAAATTAACCTGTGAGTTTATATTATACAGAATCGATACCAATATTTTGGTGCCAGACAGCAATGCCTCAATGGCGTTCGTGGACACACTTTCATAATAACATCGACCTAACGCACAAGCAGCCTTAGAGCAGAGATTCCACTCCGAATTCAATCACAATGATGGCGGTGCCATAGCCAGTTTAAACTATCGCTATCGCGGCACCATATCCTGAATGGACAGTAGCATTTTACCATCCCCTTCGACGCTGCAATTCATGTACCGTGCGCTTTCCTGTGCTATGCTTTACAATGCGTTTTCAAAGGGCAGGGCTGCGTCGTGTACCCCACAGAGTTCACATACTGTTAAAAATATAAAATGCATTTCAAAATGGTGACCCAAGGGGGATATATCATATCTTACTATTCCATCAAACATGTACTGAAACAGCCAGGTTATAATAATGAAAGCAAAGCAGAGGTAATATCTACAAAAAATAGAGCGTGTCGCTTTGTAGATATCACGTCTGAAGCAACGAAGATGAGACGGACTGCAGACAGCATGGTTTCTGAATTTAGGTTGTAATCGATATAATCCCTTCGAAACAAAATAAAAACGCGAACAATTTTGTCCAAGGGTACTATCGCCCAGCCGTCTCGCTGGTTATTTAAGCAGTTCGAGGATGCATCATCGCACAACCTGAACCTCATACAGTATTTTTTTTAGCAGTACCCCCAGGAATGTAAGAAAACCAGCCCACAAAAACTACATTTGGCTTTCTACAATAAATAGAGAAAAAGCACAAAGAAAAGAACTAAAAACAGAAACCATTAAAAAAAGCACCGGGGTGTATTACGGGTGAACGGATGGAGCGCCTCGAAAGACCATGCAGCCGTGCGGATTCATTTCAACCATGTGAACTTACCACCACTTTGGCGATGTCAAACAGGGGCTCGACGAGTTTCGGCGGTTTGGGTGCTGGTACCGGTCGTGCTGGAGCCGGAGCCGGAGCAGGTGCCTTAGTCGGTGCGGGAACTGCCCTGGCAGGGAGAGCAGTCGGCTTTTTCACGGGGGTCTCCTTCTTGGGTGCCATTATCCGCTGAAATGACGTTTGCTGTGCGCTGGTGTCTGTCCTGCTGCTGTACGGTCTCGAGAAAGTGTGTCAGCTCCATTAGTACTCGGGGCGGCGGTTACGTCATGTACAAAATCCTTGGGGATCTGAAGAACTGGCTACCTATACAGCTAAATAAAGCCGCTGCTGATCGTGTCAGTGAAACAACTACAATCCACCACCGCTTCCAGCGCGCACAGAACAAAGCCCCGCTAGAGAGGGAGCCTGCATTGTCAAAACCCATCAGAAATTTGTGCCCCAGACAAACCCATGGAAGATGTACAATAAGTGTGCCATACAGGCAGAGACACAGACAACCCCCATATACACTCACCCATCACAGTTCCAGCACATTTGTATGAACAGTTATCTAGACAAATCTAAGTGTGACATACCGACAGACAACCTCTGCAAACCGCCAGACTCTAACATATTCAGTATCTCGTGATAAAGAATGTACTTTGCAAGTTTCTTCACAATTGGATCAGCAGTTATCTAGATATACGCCCTCTAAGCCATCACCGGAGATGTGCATCCCTAACGGAGTATTAATGGGTAGAGTCAGTACTCTGGCACACTCACCTTGAGATGGGTCCGCCCTAGAACAGGACTGAGTAACGATGCGGGATGCTGCCCTCTAGTGACAACCAAAGTGGCATGATCTGAAATGAAAGAATCACGGTAAAACTTTAACACGCGATTGTCACCGAGTTGTGCTCTGCAGTGAAGACTCATTTTCCAGTAGACCCGCTATTGCATTCCCCGTTGTGCCAAACGACGTGATATTGCTGTTTTAAAGACGTCTCATTCCAAAACTACACTTTAAACAAACCCATATTAACTAGTGCGGAGAGGTGACAGGATTCCGGTCAGGTGCGTTTCGAGGGCACACTGAGACGAGCTGGTGTGGGCATCGCCTTCTCTCGGTTCACCGGCTGGCCGGTTTTCGCATTGCCTTTTCGGCTGCCACTTTTATTTATGTTCATTCAGCTAAAACTTTCAGCAGTGTGATTACACCGATAAGCAACGGGCTTCAATTTAAGAGTCAGGACTAGTCTTAAAATAAGAGCCGTGAGGTGGTTTGGAAATGTTAAACCGTGAAGCCACACTCCAGCCAATCAAAACCGCCGGCTTTCCAGAACATTCCAGAACACCGCGCTGTGGTCTCGAGCACCGGAGTGTACCAACGGAAAAAACCATTCCGAGGACACGGAGAACGGCATTCACTTCAAGTAATGTGTGTTTAATTAAAACATATTTTACAATAAAATTCGTATTTGTAATTGACCTGGTCTCTTGACAGAAAATACCAGTGAAGACTACAACACGAAAAACTTTTAATAAGAAACTGAGAGAAAGTAAAACGGATACTGAATGCGAGGCCTGACAACACAGGTAAGACAATAGTACTGCTTTATTTGTTATAATACTGATTAGGTGCAATACAGTAGGTGTTTTTGTGTAAATTACATTTGCGTGTGCTGGGTAAATCTTTACAGTATGTATATTACAAAATGTGAACGCCCCAAACTGTGCCCCACTTCTACACACATCTACCGAGGTCGGGTGCTCAGAGGCGGCAGTCTTTGTGTCTCAGGCGGGAATCCGAGTCCAGTCTCCGGGCAGCAGTGCTTGGGTTCGGCTGTTGAAAAGACGCAGTTGCATTTAAAGTGTGAATAAAGTCTCCCATTGCTTTTCAGCTTCTGAACTGCGGGTGGAAATTTCAAGTTAGGTGAAAAATGTAAAAAAACAAACAAAAAAAAAACACTTCCACTCATGAGCCAGTGAAACTAAATCTTTATTAAATCATGCCAGTAACAGCAACAGCACCCCTCCCAATAATTACTGCAAAAGCACAACTGCTCACTGTGTTTTCTCAGCATGTTCACTTATTCTTGAAGTAACTTTGACTTCCCCTTAAACCCTTAGTACATGATCTACCGTGGCCCATGTAAATGATATAATGTTGATTGATTAGTAAGTTATTGTATTAACACATCTATCAGTTCCTTCACCCTCACATATTCACCCAGTCTCTTTCTGGCCAGAGCTCTGGAAAGAGGGCTGGTTAGACTCAGAAGAACTACAACTCCCAGAATTCCTTCATCAGTATTTTGAATAGTATACAGCAATTGGTCAGGAATTAAATTTATCAGTTTTTGTAAGGGTAAAACTTCAAAATATGTTATCAAAGGACATTTTTTGTCTATATTTGCTTTGAGTTTTGATATTACATTAAAACATTGTATTCGTGTGAGACATTAAACAGAAATATTATAAACATAATTGAGCAAATGTATAGGTATATTTGAGACTTATATCCAAATGTACAATTAAACATTCATCTTGCTAATATCAAGTGATTTGGCCACAGGTC
Organism: Acipenser ruthenus; assembly: GCF_902713425.1. NCBI lineage: Eukaryota > Metazoa > Chordata > Actinopteri > Acipenseriformes > Acipenseridae > Acipenser > Acipenser ruthenus. The sequence continues at coordinate 5,491,298 of NC_081233.1, forward strand.
ATATTGAATGAATGCCAGCCTAATCAAAACTATAATATCTGAAACAGATACGATTTCACTTTATAAAGATGTAGATGATATATAGTTGCCTTTGAGGTGTTTTAGTTCAGTAATTATAGTGTGGTATTGATAACCATTGTAAAAACTAGGAGGGAGCATGTGAAATGCAGTTAGCATAGGAAAGGGATGGCAAAGAACTGTCCTACTGTGCAAACTACTACAGCAAAGTATACATATTCACCAGTAATCATTCATATTGGAATACCCTGAGTATTGTATTATGCATTGCATTTCAGTGTTAATGTAACTTCAATAAAAACTGACAGTATGCATTTGGCTGGTTGTATTAATAAGAGTTGACTGTATGTATGTGTGTGTGTATATATATGTGTATATATATATATTATATATATATATATATTATTTGTGCTCTGGTTCTTGGCTGGCAGGTTCTTGGCTCTTCATTCTATTCCTTTGTCCTTCAGCTCCTCCTTCACTCTCTTCAGGTAATCTGGATCAGGGTATCCAAACCTGGATCACACAAGCACACACTATTAAACTCCAGAGACACGCCACATGTTTATTCTTCAAGGCAAGTCAACCACACTAAAGATACAAAGACTTTAAAGGCGTCAGTACCATTATTAAAAAGTAGGTCACTGTGACCTATATGACCCAGTGGGTTCAAAGTCAGAAGCATCTATTTCAAATTAAAATGGCAATAACTCCCTCTGCTAAATTAGATCCAAACATACATATCCTCCCACTACAACAACAGCTGACTGTTCTGTATGTATTGGAAGATCATTTCACTTGGTTTGGGACCATCTCTTCATAACCAGTGTAACAGTCTCTCTGCTTGATTTGACCTGGAATTATTCAACAGCCAAAGCAATGGATTAGACTTACCCTTGCGGTCCGCCATGTATTCTTGTTTTATGGTGGATGTCGTTCCAAGTGACAGTATCTTCCGCTCCACTTGTGCGAGAGGTTCCCACAGTGAAAATCAATTTCTGATTAAAAGCTTTTTTAAGCAGTCTCAGCACCTCCTCTCCTTCTGCATTGTCTGGTAGGTAGGCTTGCCTGGCAGTTCCACTGAAGTGACGGCCAGGGTTAGGGTGCTTCTCCTAGGGTGACAATTGAACAGTTTTTCTGTGTCACCTGTACAACTTTAAATTATAAGAAATATTTGTTCTTAAGTTTCAATCAGAGCAGTATAATGGAGTTGATAATCATTTACTTCACATTTAAAATAAAACACAAATCTCAGACATATTACTATAATAACAATTACCCTACAGAAAAAAAAAAAACCTAAAGAACCATTAGCAGATAACATCTCAGCAATGGCAACACAATGGACTTGGAACCACACTGCTAATACTGTAAATTACAACAGAACCACTGTCTACAGGACCATTAAGGAAGGGCAGTTGAGTGTACCTTGTTACGCTACCTACTGCTTTTAGAATTCAGTTGCACATATCTCACTGCTTGCCTAATATATAAGAAGTTACTATTGCATAATCCATTTTAGTTTATATCTTTACCTTATCCCCAGAAAAACAAATAAATACAGTCATTCTAAAATAACAATAAAAAAGATTATTTATACAGAATGAACAAATCCTACAATGTATTTATGTCTTGCAGTAAATACAAAATCATGACTTACTGTTTGAATTCCACTTGGAATGTCATAGGATATTTCAATGGTCCCGCAGTGGAACCCAGGAAGACTGTTTCTGGTTTTATGCCATGTCATTTTCCCTGGTGGCTGGTTCCCTTCCACTTTTCCAAACACAGCTTTGCAGACGGGACACATGGGGTTTGTTGCCATGGCCTGATCCAGGCAGCCTTTACAGAAAGCGTGTTTGCACTTAAGCAGTGTTTTCTCTGTGAAGTCACTGAGGCAGATGGGACAATTCTCTTCCTCTGTGTCTGGTCCGCCTGTGGCACTAGTGAGGAATTTGAGCACCAGCTCCTCCCCTTTGAATACCTTCTTACCCATATTGGTTTCCATCTCCAGCACAGCTGGGGCCAAGTGATTGACAAAGCCAACAAGCTTTAAGCTCACATTTTGTTCGTCTTCCCAAACATTGGGGTGATTGGGGCATATTTCTTTAAATAACTTCTTGGCGTTCTGTGCCTCACTGGCGTCCTCCACTGACCTTGACATCAAGCCGGTTGCCACCTTCTGATAGAGTTCCAGGAACGCATGAAAGGCATGACTTTGCAGATTGAAGCTGCCCTTGTCTTGCTTGATCTCCAGCTTCACAGCCTCCTGAGAGCCACTGACTGGTTGTCCGTCAATCTTCACGCCAAACTTCTCCTGGATGCGCTGCAGCTGTTTACTATACAGTTGGTTTATGAATTTCCAGTGGACATGGTACATCTCAAGGTCTTTCTTCATTAACTGCTCCTCGTAATGAATTTCAATGAGTTCTGATCTTGCCTTCTTCGCTGTCCCACTCAATCTTGACATCAGCTCCTTCTGAACCCTTTGAAGATCCTGTTGGGGGCCGACAAGGTTGTACCCATCTTCAGTTTTGTTCAAGACAAACCTGAAGGAGCTACTCTGCATTTCTTTAAAATCGTCCTGCAGTCGTCCATGCTCCTCACTCGACAGTGGGATCTTCACAGAGCCCAGGCTGGTTGCAGCATTCTGATAGAGGTGTATGAAGTCCTCCCCAGCTTTTTGCACTCTGGCTTCTTCCTTTCCCTGAGCTGGACTGAAGGACACAATGACCTCAGAGTTCATCTCAACACCCGAGCTCTGCTTGATGTCTTCAATCTCCCTTCGGTAGGCTTTGGTTAAGTAATCATAGTGAAACTGTGACATTGGGATAGTCTGTCCTGCAGGCACTTGGTCTTCTCCATTCTTGCTCATATCCCTCTTAGGACTTGCCCCATTCTTCCCCTCAAATCCCTCTGCCTCTGTCTCCAGATTTGTTCTGGCTTCATGCTCCATCTCCTGCTGTTGCTCTTGATGAAGCCTTTTGGAATCAAGGTGAAACATCAAGATATCCTTGTGAAACTGATCCACTTCTTCGAATGAGCCCTGGACTGTGACTTTTCCATCTTCTGAGCAGAACTGCTTATACTTGACATGTATCGCTTCAGCAGCTTCTGGGTTCAATTTGTTGAGATCCAGCTGTGCTCCAACTTTCAATGGAATCTGAAGTCAAATTAAAAAGCAAATTAAAGTAATGAAGTGAAGGACAACATGTCTCTTTGTGTCACTATTTCATCTGTGACCAGGTGTCCTATATTCTTGCACACCAGTCCAGAAGACCTTAAAAAGCAAGTTGGTAGTGTTACAAAAATACAGCGTTATATTGACTTGCATGTTATTATTGATCTTTATATTGCATTTCAGGTTTTTTGTATTCACATTTTATACTTTCATGATTTAGCCACACATAGAAAAAAAATCCAGATTTACTGTGGCACTTCACCCTTGCTACTAATCTGTGACATTACAAAAAAATAATTTGTTGTAGAAGAACAAGATATTTTTCAATTTAAAGTCAAACGCCCAGCCCTAAATTATTAAAGTGATCGCTGTTTTAGGGTCATGATACTGAAATAAATGACAGAAACACAACTTAAAGAACCATAAAAACCCAGGAATAAACGCTGTGTTTTTGTAACCCCTATGAAACAAAGGGCGTTCAGGAAGGGTAGTCCTGGAATTACTTCTAAAGCAAACACATGATGTATTAAATAAATGTGTGTTGTGATAGTTGTTGAGGTAAAAGCAAGAAGTATTTTCATAATTTGTGACTGGCCCTTGATATTTTGGTATAGCGCCCGCTCCCAGATCAATGCTGTGACACATTGCCGCTTGTTGCTAGTGTTACCCGAATAGTTATTTCTGTATAAGTTGAAGAATCTGTTGCACCTTTAATAAATGGAGGGTAATGACATAATGTGTTGGCCATGCTTCTTAAAACATTCTAATTTAACAAAAGCTTATTGTTATCTCATTAGTGAAAAGAAATGTGTACTTTCAGTCAATTGTGTCTATTTCTCAATTGTCCCCACAATTGAATTGCAAAACCTACACCCAAACCTCGCTACTGTTTACAGTAGTAAAACAAACCTGACATTTTACTTAAGTACATTAGAGACACACACACAGTTAGATACCCTAGTTTCCACAGAGTTTGAATGATGGAGGTATTTAGATCACACTACTCTTCTGATCAGTTGAATATTCCCTAGTCTTTCATAAGCAGTGCTAACATTTCTAAAGAAACACTTCATTCTTAAGCTTGGTAACACAGACCTGAACTTTCTTTTTGTCTGTTGGAGGGTCTGAGTGGTCTGCTGGCGCCAGGCTTTTGTTTAAAAAGTGCACAGTGGCTTCACAAGACAAATCGTGGACCTTGAAAGGTTTCTGTTCCAGCAGTATCCCCACAGCTGAAATAAAACACACTCTGGTTATACTGTTTGCCTACCAATGCTGACAGTCATTCTTAAAAGCAGCACGAAATGCACCAACTTTGCATAGTCCTGTAGGACATATTCCCTGAATTTGATATTAATACATGAACGTGTATTGGAAATGTAACTGGATTAATTAATGAAACTGCTGTGTCTTGAGGAAGGGGCCTTTTTCTTGCAAACATACTGAACTGTGTGACCGGGGCTAGGTGACCGGGGCTAGATGACTGGGGCTAGGTGACCAGGGCTAGGTGACCGGGGTTAGGTGACGCCTGGACTGGATTAGGCTGAAAGGACAGTTGAGTTATGGACAGATAATTCACACTTACAACAACAAGCGTTTTGATGCAATAAAGACATAAACCAGCGAGGTCCCAGGGGAAAAGGACATTAAAACATCAAAGGACTGTGAGTTAAATGGACAAGATACACAAATCATCTTATGAAAGTGTCTACTTAGCAGAGTGAAAAGACTATAAATATTCAAGCAAAACTAAACATTTTGCACTTCACATCGAATGCTAAACAAGGCGCTGCCACTCCGGGACTCCGGGTCTAAAATGGACCCAAGAAGAGAAAGCAAGCTGTAAGTGAGTCAACGACCACAAGCGACGAGACTGAGGCTACCTGCTGTGCCCTGCTACCTGCATAGCTAAAGATTCAGAGAAGAGGACAGAGCGGATGTGCGCTGCTGTGGATCCTATACCGAGGACTGAAGACTTTGTTGCAGCTGCTTGTTGATTCTATCGAAAATTGAAAGCTTTGTTTGCCGAGTTTGATCCAATGTGGGATTGAAGACTTTGTTGCTGAGAGGAGAGCCTTTTGTACTGCCCACTTCAACAGATTGAGTTTCCAAACCAGTGCACCAAAAGTCTAAGCTTCAAGGAACCGTTGAGTATAATTCCAGTTGCATTTTCCTTTCATGGAACTAAATTAATTAATTGTAACACATAGAATTGAACTGTTAATTATTTAGTTTGCACACTTCGTGTGTGAAATAACTTTTAGTGAAACTTTATGAAGTAACTATAAGTAACCTACCTCATACATGAAGAACTTCTATAAAAAGTAAACGTGCAATATTCTGAATCTATATACCATTAACAGTCTTAATGTGATATATTCTAAGATTGTCTGCAACATTTTAGTTTAGTCTGTGTGTGTATGTGGGCGTGTATGTGTGAGCAAGCTACTAGCTATGTCACAGCCTGCTTGTGCTGCTGATAGCAGCTGCCTTGTGTGAGTGGTAGGCAGTGTCATATTTCACTGGCCCTGCTCACTGAATGAAAGGCAGTGATAGCTTTTGACTTGTGTTTTTACGCTTAGAGACTAAGAGATTTACTTTCTGACTTTTCTGATTTCTGGTTAATATTTGTGTACTTAAAATACTACTATTGATTAAACATTCCTTGTGTCTAACGTGGGTATGTGTGTTCATAGTAAATCCTCGATCTTGTAACATGGGGCAGCAGTGTGGAGTAGTGGTTAGGGCTTTGGACTCTTGACCGGAGGGTCGTGGGTTCAATCCCTGGTTGGGGACACTGCTGCTGTACCCTTGAGCAAGGTACTTTACCTAGATTGCTCCAGTAAAAACCCAACTGTATAAATGGGTAATTGTATGTGAAAATAATGTGATATCTTGTAAAAATTGTAAGTCGCCCTGGATAAGGGCGTCTGCTAAGAAATAAATAATAATAATAATAATGTCAATTAAATATTTTTAATAAGAGAACTAAATCAATCCAGATAAACTCTAAATGATCAATTATTGAATTGTTCTACAGTCCTTTTGAACCCCAACCATGATAACTGTACTGAACCAATCAAAATGACTGAAAAGGTAAGAAACAAACAAACAAACATTATAATTGTGTTGCTTCTTACCTGAGGAAGGTGTTACTTCTGCAGTGGCATAACGAGGATCCTGTTCATCAGGGTCTATTTTTAAAACTGATATGGCTCCCTTGCTTAGCTTGCTACAGAATGTCTGGAGCTTTTTTTCTAAAGTTGCCCATGGCTTTTTGTCCTTTAAATTCCAGTTAGTACTCTCCACTTTGATATGCACTTGAGCTTTGCCAGTATCAGTACTGCTATCATCCTGAGGTGTGTCAACATCCTGTAAAAAAAACAAATCGCACATCAGTGAGCTAAAGACTTTAATCAAATGTAATAACTTAATAACCAATTCATTAATAACTATTTAAAATAACCAAATACATTTCTGCCCAAAATGCTGGAATCATGGTTCTTTACGTACTGTAAGTTAGATTTTATTTTATATATGGAATAATAATAATATGCATGAGGCTAATGGAGCAGCCCCCCCCCCCCCCCCCCCCCGGGTTAAAAATTCAGCACATTTCTTGGCTTATTTTGTCCTAGATGAGCAATACCATAGCTTCTGTCTGATCATCGTTGCTGGAAGTTGCCATGGTTATCAAGAGTCTGCATACCACTTTCTGTGACACCAAGTCTGCTTGGTAGAGAAACAAACAGGGGAATTAGTGCCATCTGTAGTCAGCAAATCTGTAGTAAAAATGACCTTTAATACTAACGTACAGTGCCATTGTCATCTGTTAACATACTCTGATCTCCAGCACTCCATTCTCAGCTCTCCAGTGCTGTCGTTACCCCACACCTTAAAAATGAGCACTGCAGCTGTGGCCAAAAGTTTTGCATTACCTAGAATTTTAGGATATCGCAAAAGGCTAGAAGACATAGTAGCACAGTATTTCATGTTAGATTTCAAAATGTCAGTTTTTCGTTAAGTATATGAGAAAACTACGTAATGTAACATATGTAATTCAATATGTTAACATGACATTATTCAGCAGGTTTCATTCGACTTTATGAGGCAAAATTAGTTAATTCTGTAGTGTGATGCAAAAAATTTGGCCATGGCTGTAGTTTTAAACACTCCATTCTCAGCTCTGCAGCACTGTCACCTATAACCAGAGCTCCAGAAAAGCAGCGTACTGGGTGTTCTACACATTGAAAAAATATGAATTACGCATGACATTTAAATTGAGTAAAGATACGCATACAATTTTGGTGTACAGCCTGAGTTTGCATGTTATCAAGCTTCTTGTACTTCGTTGGTTCCCAGCGTCTCAATTGTCCATTGTGTGTAGACTTCACATGGTAGCTAGAGAATGAATCATAGAAATCCAGGGACAGCTACAGATAATTGTAGCCTGCCTAGGAATTGCCAGAAACACGTGACCAATAAGTCTGGGTTTTCAATAAATGTAAAAAAAAAAAAAAAATGAACATACGGTTGAATGCAGTCAAGTCCCCCTTGACCTAACCTACCAACTTGCCTATCTCTGCCAGCTGAATTCCTGAAAGGTAAATCTATACAATAAATACATCATTCTGTGTTTGGAGAGAGTCGGGATGCGTTATATTGCTTAGCAAGGCGATCAATCAGGAATACAATATTATTGTTTCTTTATAAATATATGTATGTGCATGCAGGTCTTTTGTCAAGTTTATTCCATTGGCAGATAAGTTCTGTTTCTGAGTTTATTTCCTTCACAGCCATATTGCTTGTGGTCAATAAATCAAATAAGAATATTTGTTGTTTTTATTGTAAGACAAAGTTTTTGTACAGCAGTTCATAGTAACATTATAGTTCAAATGTAAAGCTGTAATTAATGCATATCCCAGAAGTTCAAGGTAATGTTGCATTTTACTCAGCCAAAATACATTTCACTTACACAGTGTCTATTTGGAGAGTAATTTGCTCAATGCCCTAAACCCTTATGTGGAGTGCTGCCTGGTACCCTAATTATGCAATAAGGCACACCAAGCAGTGTAATTTATTGTGATTTTAAAACGACCCATCCAGAAGATAGCCCTGATTCAGTGTAAGAAAACAAAGGCTTTGTGTTGAGTCTACAGTGATCCTACAGGACCTGTGGAGTCATGGTCAGTCCATGAGAATGCTCTGTTCAACCATTTTATACTGGGTCATGAATAGGGCCTTGTGTTTTACACGACTTGTCTTTGAACCTGTAATTTAGTCCTACAGCCACAAGATGTCGATATAGCCTCCACAGTTAGCCATGTAATGAGAACCTATTAAACAATCATCCCATTATGTTACTTTAACAATTTAAATTGCTCATCCCATTGTCACAAAGTACATATCTGCAGATCAATAAACAGAACGCTGTAGGTGGCTACTGACATTTATATAACCCTTACCCCCTGTGAATACGTACAACAGTTATATTTTTCCACCATTAAGAAAATAGTATGTGAATATTTATCATATGCAATACATTGGGTCTTGGACATTTTTTTTGTTGTACAAGGTTGTGGTGGACTTCTCATTTTGTCTGGTTGGTTGAGATTTTTTTTTCTTTTTAGAGAATTGTTTGTTTTCAGTTTAAGTTTGCAAAACAATAGTGTATAACTAATGGTAAATGTAACTCTGTTTAACAATAGGAAAACACCCATCAGATCACAATTGATTGCACATGTATCAAAATCTGACAGTGTACCACTTTCAATGTGACAGGGTATCGGTTTCTGACATTACACGGGTCACGTTTTGGTACAAGTACCATTTTCTAACACTACACTGGCCTTCTTTCATGGATTGAAGTTGCTCTGTGAAAATGTGTCCATATGAAGAAACACTTCTTTCAGCATCCACGGAATTGATAACAACTGACAAATATATTCTGAGCCTTTCTTGCTAATTGGGAAATAGCTTTTCTGCATTACCCCAAAATTCGGTCAAAGAAATTCCAGTACGGTTTTCTTTTGAATAGCCCCCCGTTTCTGATTTACAGTCAGCATCAAACACTGGAATACAATCTAACGGGAGGGGTTCTTTATGCAAACTACAGACATGTGGTTCTAAAGTCCTTACTGCCTGGAGAAACTTGTGGGGTGATTACCTAATTATGAAACACTACAGAAATACCATGACATTACATTGCTGATGCTGTGCAGAAGACACGAAATTACCCACCTTTGTTTTTATATGTAGGCTGCTGTCTTTATAAATGATATATTGTCAAATTCAATACATTTACTTCAGTACTCGTATTTTAACTATAAAACCGATTCGTTTTTTCAGATAGACAACACACCTACTTTATTACTGGCAGATAAAGTATAACTTTCACTTTAAATAATCTGTATTTCCGCGTATGGAGCACTGTTCTACCAATACAGTCGGGGTTTGTACTGGCTTATATTTTATTAGTGTATCTAATAGAGTCTTTTAAATACAAATGTAATGGGATATGATTAGTTGAAAAGAGAAAATGTTGATATACGATAACGCGATTGGGTTTTATAGCTGTTGTTCCTCGCATACTGTAGGTGGTTTTCAAAGCTTGAATGGCTTGTCATCGCAGTTTTAACGTTCTTGAAAGTTTTTATAACAATAAATACGATTTCTATCTTTGGCAAAAACAAACTAACATCGTAATTTGAGTCTCTTACCTTAGATCTCTGCTTTGCCCACGTCCTTCCGCAGCTCGATCCTGTTCGGTTCACTTTCTGTTCTGTGTAGTAGTAGATCGACACTGTAAACGAAAGTGAAAGAAATCGCTGGTGTTGGCTGGCTTGACAGCGTGACAGGTTACAGTCCACGCCTGCAGAACTCGCTTCATAATCATTTATAAAACATCAGCTCGAATTTGTTTTATTTGATTAAAAAAAGAAACATACAAAAAATGTATCCGTGATGGTTAGATTGATTATCAGACTCCACAGATGTGCGTGCGTTTGATATACCTTAAATACATTTATTAATGAGGGTACAAAAGGTTTCTTAAAACACAATTAGAAAATGTTTTTGTGTTTGTTAGCAGAACTTCCTGGCGATTGTTAATGTTTCAGCTGATCACGTTGCTTGGCACGATAATAAATATTTGTTATATTGTTTCATTTCCCAGAAATATGTATAGTTTAAGGTTTGGTCCCATGGGCAGGGAAGAAATCCCTGTGAAGGGGATATAGCCCCTATATACGTGTATCACACTGCACTGATTTCTTCAGATATCTGTAAAACCGCATATCCACTTGTCATGAAACTTGGCATTAACATTATACTTTTTTTCCCATCACACTTATGGCTCAGATTTGGGATGTACAGCCGGTGCGGGCGATGTATGTTCCTGACATGCCTGTATGTTTATTTTGCTATGTGAGAATGTACTGCAGTAGGACTCTTGTATTGTCATTAAGGATGGCATTTGAATCCAGTTTGTCACTGTTAGATTGAGCAGTGCAAGTAAAGTACTTTATTTACAGTTGAGATCCAGCTTTATAGATACTGTAGTTATACACACAGCTTTATAGATACTGTTCTGTAGTAATACACACAGCTTTATAGATACTGTACTGTAGTTATACACACAGCTTTATACATACTGTTCTGTAGTTATACACACAGCTTTATACATACTGTACTGTAGTTATACACACAGCTTTATACATAGTGTACTGTAGTTATACACACAGCTTTATACATACTGTACTGTAGTTATACACACAGCTTTATACATACTGTTCTGAAGTTATACACATAGCTTTATAGATACTGTTCTGTAGTAATACACACAGCTTTATAGATACTGTTCTGTAGTTATACACACAGCTTTATACATACTGTTCTGTAGTTATACACACAGCTTTATACATACTGTACTGTAGTTATACACACAGCTTTATACATACTGTACTGTAGTTATACACACAGCTTTATACATACTGTTCTGAAGTTATACACACAGCTTTATACATACTGTACTGTAGTTATACACACAGCTTTATACATACTGTTCTGAAGTTATACACACAGCTTTATACATACTGTACTGTAGTTATACACACAGCTTTATACATACTATACTGTAGTAATACATACATGTTGTACAGGTCAGTGGTATCGATAAAAGGAGCTGCGTTACAGTCCCAGCAGCATCCAAAAGCATTACACTCAGCAAGCCTCGCAAAGAAGCATAAACTACCTTCTCAAAGCCACAGCCCACAGATTCAACACAGCTTGGGGGTCAAGTGGTTAAAGAAGAGGGCTTGATAGCAGGAGGTCCCCGGTTCTAATCCCCGCTCAGCCACTGACTCCCTGTGTGTGACCCTGAGCAAGTCACTTAACCTCCTTGTGTGCCGTCCTTCGGATGAGACGTAAAACAAACAAGGTCCTGTTGTGAGACTCTGCAGCAGTTGCCCCCTAGTATCTGTAAGTTACTTTGGATAAAAGCGTCTGCTAAATGTCTAGACTAATTAATAATAATGAATAGAAGCATGTATATACTCCAGCTGAATACTACTAACCTGCATTTTAAAGTGTGTTTTTTTTTTATAGATCTTAAATGTGCGCAGTGTTTAAGCCTTCTCTTGTTTGTATGAAAGTATGAATGGCATATTAAATTAGGTGCAAATGAAGAACAGTAAAACAGGTGAAAGAAAAAATGTAAAGACAAGATCATCATTTTTCTCCATAAAAAGATCTTTGGTCATTTATTTGGACAAGTGCTTGGTCCACAATAAAACAATACTTTAAAAAACAAACACAGTACTTATTTCCTAAAGGTGTATGTGAAGTTAACCCCCTCTCTTTAAAAAAAGCCCCCCTGGAGATCTCCCTCATGTTATACAGACCCCATTGCAATAACACTGTGACATGCATATCCATGAATACACTGACACTTAGCACAACATGTGGCAGTTCAGGGACAGTGTGTATGATATAGGCACAGAGTTTAAGGAGTGCTGCTATTGGAATAAGAACAACCTTGACTTCATAGGCATCATGAAATGCAAGCTACAGCTATTATTATTACTATATATATATACTATATAGTTATTTTATTACTATAGTTGCTGTTACAGAGTGATAGTCTTTGCAAATCTCAACAGGACAGGCATCACATTCAAAAGACACAAACACACAATAAATACTGCATTTGTTGGCTCAGTTCACTACTATGCTACAACTGTTTTGAAATGGATTACCAGGTGGAATGGTACCATTCTACCAATGGGAGCTGCCCTTGCGCACAAAGATCATTTGGTTAACGTCTAGTCTGGGATTTAAGGTGAAGGATGGGGTAATACAGCACTCCGGAATTGGCAATCTTCTATAGCACAGCATTTTAAAATAATAATAAATATAAAAAAAAACATGTAGATAATACAAATCCTTCAAGTGAAACTGAATAGAAACCTTCATTACGAACACAAGCACCAACCATGGAGTGTACAGGGCAAACACATCAGAAACACATCAGCAGCACACGCTTGTGTAAACGGCCCGGGCTTGCCTTCGTTTGTTATGCAACTTTAAACATGTGTTGTGTAATATATATAAAGCTGCCTCTTCAGTTTCAGTCACTATGGAAAAGCAGGTATGATGGATGGATGCACCCTGCTGACAGTGTTATGGCAGGTGTTCCTAATATTCGGTCCTTGTATGCATTTATTAATCTTTAGAAAATTGGCTTTTTATTTCCTGGCATCTCATTGGCTAGTACCCTCGACAGGTGGGGTACATTAACTTTCAATACCTGACCAGGAAATAAAAAAGTATCTGCATAATATCCTTTAGCCTCCTACTCAGGTAGGCTGTATTGTGAAGTACTGGACCTTCCAGGGGCTATAAATTCGCCCTTGGGCCCAACACTGCCCACCCTGTCAGGTCTTACTGCTTACTTATGGCCTTCCTAAGGACTCCACCGTTTGGCCAAATTAGTACCTGCTAATAACAGTAATAATAATTAAAAAAAAAAGTCGTTTACTTCTTCATTAAAAAAACAACTTAAAGGAGTGTACAATTCAGTGCACATAATACTAAGGCAAATATAGCCGTATATTGATATAAAAACTCAGTAAAATGGAATGGCAAGATTTTAAAAAAATGCACTATTTAAAGCAGAACAGTGTGATGAAGTAAAAACTTAATATCAAATAAAATACAAAATCTGATTATATAGTATATTCTCCGAAGCAGTTAAAAGGCGTTGCAGAGGTTGGGACGGGTGGTTTTCTGAATGCTTCTAAAGCTGTTATGCGGCTTCTTCCTGCAGATCATACCTGTGGGAAAAACAAACACCAGGTAACTGCTGCGACTTTCCATTGCAGTGTACAGGAGGGGGGCGGGGTAGACAGCAATGTGGAAGCAACTATGAGAGAGGAGAGAGAGAGAAGAGTGAGAGGAGAGAGCATGAGAGAGAGTGAGAGGAGAGAGAGCAAGAGAGAAAGAGGAGAGAGAGAGAGGAGAGAGCATGAGAGAGAGCGTGAGAGGAGAGAGAGAGAGAGGAGAGAGAGGAGAGAGTGAGAGGAGAGAGAGAGGAGAGAGAGAGAGGAGAGCATGAGAGAGAGCGTGAGAGGAGAGAGAGAGAGGAGAGAGAGAGGAGAGAGCATGAGAGAGAGCGTGAGAGGAGAGAGAGAGAAGAGAGTGAGAGAGAGGAGAGAGAGGAGAGAGTGAGAGGAGAGAGCATGAGAGAGAGCGTGAGAGGAGAGAGCATGAGAGAAAGAGAGAGGAGAGTGAGAGGAGAGAGCCCGTAGTGGGTGCTGTGCATTCCTAATTTACAGAAAGTTGCTGTAACTAGACAGTGCCTGGGTTGTATAAGAGAGAGCTCTTCGTATAATATAGTATTAACAGGATAGTAGTGTCCGGAACAAACATTGTATTCATTGTCTGGGAATGATTCTTAAGTGTGTAACTTTCAGCTTTACTTCTGGGAATCCCCCCTCCCCCTCCCCTCCCCTCCCCTCCCCTCCACACACACGCGCGCGCTCTTTGTACTGACCATTTACCGACCCCAGAGACCAAATCAACCTGCGACAGGTCAATCAGGACCTGAAAAAAACAAACAGGAGCTGCGGTCAGTATCACAAGACCAAGACACAAGCACGTGTCGATTGAACCAGAGATGAGCTGAATTGTCCACTAGCTCTTATTAAGCTGTGCTGGAAGTGCCCTATTCATTTGGACAGACAATAATAAAAATGTACATGTCACTTCAGAGGAAAAGGAAAAAGCTGTTATAACTCATTCATTAGAACAGCCATTTTTGACAAAATCAAGTGTTCATTAGCACTGCAGCACAGTGGAAAACACACACGCAGCCTTCCTTTACATTGAGGTGCTTATAGCAACCCTTTGTTATATAGATTTACTGTTCCATATCTTATACTTCTGCATTCAAAATATTTACTAAAAAACTTATTTGCAGAAATCTTTGAAAAATCTCACTGGCATCCTGTTAGCAATGCCAGCAAAGGCAAATGGGAATATTGCAGAGTTTGCCTTGACTACAGCACACTGTCTATCTGGTACTGAAATGGATTACCAGGCAGTGTGTTGGTTTGTTCATACCATTGGTCCAGTCTCATTTCTTTTACCAGCCCTTGTGTCACTATAGCCCCTCAGTACAGAACCTTTGCCAATGTAGTGCTGCTGCTGCATTGCCATTGAAGACGGCTGGGTTTCCCACACAGAGTAAGAGACTGTCAGCCTACCTTCCCGATGAGCTCCCTCTCTCGTGACATGAAGGAGACGCTGTTCTTCACAGAGACCTCCAGCCCCCTCTTCTGAACCTCCTCCAGCCCCATGTCGAACTCAAACCTGCCAGCAGCAGCCACACGCACACACACACGCACACACACACACACACGCACACACAGAACAACATGGGTTACTAACAGAGACCCACATCGCAGCCCAGCAGCGATACAGCCACTGTGTGCACATGTGCTCTACCATTGAACGTTTTGCATCAGCCTTTAGGATTAACACATTTTGCTTCATAAAAATCGAATGAAACTGCTGAACAATGTTACATTGACATATTGAATTCCATACTGCTTTGCAGTTTTCCCATATAAACGAAAAACTGACAAATTTAAAAATGTGACATTTCCGAAATCTAACATGACACTAAAAGAAACTTTGTAAATATTTTGGCTTGAAGCCTTTCTCCGTGTCTTTGACCTCCCCCTCTCCCCTGCCCCCCTCACTCACTTGTCATTGTAGTCTGGGTTCAGGGACCTCTTCTTGACCGCAGTCTTCCTCTTGGTCAGTCGGTTCTTGTCCGGCAGCAGGATCAGAGACACGTAGGGGTCAGAGCCATCTTTTGAGCAGGCCTTCAGCTTCCTGCAGACAGACACACGGACAGGCAGACCATCAACATTTTTGGGCTGCACTGAGGATAATGAATTAGCCTCCTGTCTGCGCTCCCTAGCCCCCAATTGACATTGCTTCCACTGAAAAGACTGCCCACCTGCAGGAGTGCACCGTCACCAGCAGCCTCTTCTCCTGGGACTGGTAGTAAAGGGTTAATCGCACCTGACCCAGAGGGGACGCCACCTGCTCACTCGCACTGGAAAAATAAATGAACAAGATTATGAAACAAAAACTACAGACTGTTAGTTTATATCAGATTGAAGCCACATTAAGATTAGCTATACTGTTTAATTACTGTTATTTAAACTATATATCACATTATTCAGCATATTTATATAAAATACTCTATGTGTTCAATGCAAAGCTTATCAGCACATCATATAGCCAAATAAACACAACAGGAGAGCGAAGTTCCAAGAACCACATTTGTGTGTGTTGGTGTGTCAGTGTGTGCAGTCACCTCTGTGCAGACACCTGTCTGTGCCTCAGGTCTTGACTGGTCCCAGACTCCTCCTTGCTAGAGATATTGACGGGGATGGGCTCCTCCTGCAGTTCCATGCTCTCTCCAGGGGTGGTGCTGTCTGCAACTAGTGCTGTCCTAAATTCAGGTCCCCCCTCTCGCACTGCGCAATCTGTTGACTTGGGCACCAGAATCTGAGCACAGCAAACAGACCAGCCTGGGTATTAATATTAGTAATTTTAAGAATAAAACTGTCTTACAAAATGAAGTCAATTCAATCTATTTAGAAATACTGCAATGCTAAAATGTAATTTGACATGGAGTAGTGCACAGAGACATATCTTCATATCCCCCACCCCCGGATTGCAATACAAAATCTGTGCTACTGAAGCCTTTTCAAGTTTCATCACAACTGGATAAGCAATTCTCCAAGTAGGCATTTTATAAATTGTGTGCGACATCTGGAAGGACAGAAAGGCAGACAAACCGGCTACCTCCATACACCCTGGATCTGAATAACAAGCGTCCTCATGACTGGAGAAGCGCTTCTCTAGATACAGTGTGGGGCATTTCTTTTGCCACGCTTTCAACGCTTTCCCATTCCTGTGGCCCCCTGTATCTCTGTTGCCCCTGTGGCTCACCCGGAGTGTGGCGCGCAGCAGGATTTGACTCTCGGGTCCGGCTCCGTCCAGCTGGAACCAGCGGTCAACAGTGAGGTCCGTTCCGGCCAGAACCTCCTTCATTGAGACGACCAAGGAGCCCAGAGGCAGACCCCAGGAGTGAGAGAGCTGGAGGGACAGGGCTGTGTTAGCTTCAAACCTCTGGCAGCACAGCACATAGAACACATTATCAATGAAAGGTAAAATCCATCTTGTTTAAGCATTAAAAAAAAAAAGTTTTTTGACATGCGTTAAGGCAGGCACACAGGTATCTGTTTCAATTCTCTTACATTCTGTCACTAGCAATAACTGGTGCTAAAGAATGTCCTAACCAAGTTTCAGTTGCGCAAGCAGTTTTATAGATATATTAGTTTATGTATCAGACCTCATTTATGTTATTACAGTAGTTTCTTTATTGTGATATCTTTTTGATAGTCATTTATAAATTCTGTTTTATGACTACGTGGTCATTTTTGCCTCTGAATATGTTTAAAGCAGGGTTTGTTTGATTATTTGCTATGTCAGGAGGAGAGGAGACAGTAATCAGAAGCCTCTGCCATGTCAGGAGAGGAGACAGTAATCTGTGTGACTGCGGCTCAGTGTCTCACCTTGACCAGCAGCATGTCCTCGTAGGGGTTCTTGACCAGGAAAGTGAAGGCCTCCTCCCACACGGGGGCAGTAGAGATCTCACACACCTGAGAAGAGGAGAGGGCGGTGAAGCAATACTCCAGACTGAAATCAAAGTCTTTATTTAATAACAACGTTCACTTCGACTCAGGTTAACCATTTGTATCGTGCTGCAACACTATAATACCAAACAATGAAAACAAATGTGATCATGTTTGTACACCTTCATTTTGATCACACAAAGCAGCTGATTCAATAATACTGTGTATTGGGGGAACAGCAAAGGGGATGCAAGTTTTGGTTAGAATATGCTGTTGATTGAATTAAGCAGTAATTGTATTAAGCAGTTTTCACTGCATTGCCACACTATAATCCCACGGTGCTGGCAGGACTGACCTTGGTTCTGTGAACTACCCCTCCCAGAGACAGCTCTGCTCCTGCCTTGGGCTCTTTCAGGTTTTTCTTCAACTGGGTAAAACAAGAAGAGAAGGTAGACTTAAAAACACACACACACACACAGGTTTGTATTACTATCTAAATATTGGAATATATATGGGACCTCCATTTAACACGTTTCTATGGCTCTTCTGATGATTGATTCATTTTCCAGTTCAACTGATTGGTCAAAAAAACCACGGTTACTGCTGTAGAACATGTCTTCTCTCTACAGCCGGTACACCGGAGTGTAACCATTGACCTGTCCCCCGTGCAACACGCTGCACCTATTATTTAAGCAGGAAGTAGCCTTATACTCACAGGAAGTGCATGAGCACGGTCCACATAGACAGACAGAATGGCAGCAGAGGGATGGACTTTGTTCTGGTAGGAAACCAGCATGTTTGTGTGCAGGACCTGGAAACAGAGAGAGAGAGAGAGAGAGAGAGAGAGAGAGAGAGAGAGAGACAGAGCTACTCAATCTTCAGTAGTGATGCAATCGTAGTGTTTTCTTGTTCAGTGATAAAGTATGTATTATCAACACAATACCATGGAGTGGACATAAACTACCCACTGCCCTGTTCGGTCATCATGGTCATTAGTAGAGTAAGCCAGAACCCCAATGCAGTGTCCTCTGCTTACCTGCTGCAGATTGCTAGGGTCAGCCACTCTTACCTGCTGTAGATTGCTAGGGCAGCCACTCTTACCTGCTGTAGATTGCTAGGGCAGCCACTCTTACCTGCTGTAGATTGCTAGGGTCAGCCACTCTTGGCAGCCACTCCAGAATCAGGTGAATTTGACCGGACTTCACATCAGACAGGGTGAACCACTGCAACACAACAACAAACAGGCTGGACTGAGAGAGCTGGACACTGAGGTACACATCCTCCACACACCCCCACATTCTCCTTGCTTCAGGAGAGTTTCCCCCCCCCCCAGTTTTGCTCCCTAACAGAGTTAGAGACAACGCTCCCTGTGGAATTCCCAGTGAAGACTGGCAACATGGCACAGCCAGGAACCTGCACTCCCCTGCCTCTGTTACTCCCCCTGCACACCACGCGGCCGTGCCTTCACCAGCGGAGACCCTCAGGGACCCCTGCGCTCCCCTGACTGTGTGACTCCCCCTGCACCACGTGGCCGTGCCTTCACCTGGGGAGACCCTCAGGGACTCCTGCGCTCTCCTGCCTGTGTGACTCCCCCTTCACCACACGGCCGTGCCTTCACCAGGGGAGACCCTCAGGGACCCCTGCGCTCCCCTGCCTGTGTGACTCCCCCTTCACCACACGGCCATGCCTTCACCAGGGGAGACCCTCAGGGACTCCTGCGCTCCCCTGTCTGTGTGACTCCCCCTTCACCACACGGCCGTGCCTTCACAAGGGGAGACCCACAGACAGTGCTGTTAAAACACCTCCCTGCCTCCCCACTCCTCATCTGACACAGCAGCAGCCTACCTCATCAGTGTACTGGTTGGTAATGATCTCTCTCAGGCCAATCTTTAACCTGAACATACAAAAAAAACACCAACAATTATTAACCAAAAGGGATCATTAATATCTACATTTTTAAAATATTTAATTCTTTGTCTGATTTATACCTTTTTTGTTTTTGATTCAGTTTTCTGTTTCTGCTTTGATAATTTTTTACCTTACCAACGTCCATCCACTGCTTCTGAAAAGACTCCCAATTAAAAAATGATTTTCTGGCGAATTGATTTTCTGAAATGACCACTAGAGGGTGTGCCACTGTAATTGTGCAACTGTGGCAACTGAGAGTCATTAATGTGTAACCTTGATATAAAATGACAGAGGTACAGAAATGAGAGCTGTTCAGTTAACAGGGTTGCACAGTGAGTGAGGTTACAAGTCAGTTACAGTTCAGTTTCACTCGCCTCCCCAGGAAGTCATCCGCATCCACATCCTTGTCAAACAGCTCAAACTCCACTTCCTGTCCCTGCACCTCTGTCATGATCACCTGTAAGGGAACCACCAATCAGAACCAGAAGACTCAATCCACTACTGGTTAGCTGTGTGTACTCCGTGTTTCAGTTTGTTTGTGTTTTAATGTTTGATATAATAGTATAAATAACTGTGCTGAGTTCAGGAGCTGCTCTTCAGTTTTCGGTGCCTGTAAACCTAGCCTAGATCACCCAAAATGACATCTCTCTAAATGAACAAGATACTATTTTGAGATATCTTAATTTATTTTAGATATATCTAAATGAACAGAAAGCCTAAAATGTATTACTGCTATCTTTAAATTAAGCAGAGATAATGTATTAAATATAATGTATTTTAACACATCTCTTAATGACAATTTGGCTTGCCTGATTAGAATAATTGACAAATTAGGGAGACCTCAAAATAATTTCAAGATATTTGTAAATTCATTTTAGATATCTTTACCTGATTTCAAAATTACCCATAGTTAGATCAAAGATATCTGCAATTCACTGAGATATATCTGTAAATGATTCAGAGATATCTTGAAATATTTAAAGATGTGTCTCAAATGACATTTACAGATCTCGAAATGACAATTTGGCTTGCCGTAGAAAGAAGAGCAGCTCCTGAACTTTGAGATTCGAAATGTAACAAGTGAGATTAGCTGTGTGCAGTGTTTTGCATGCAGTGTGCAGTGTTCTGCATGCAGTGTGCAGTGTTTTGCATGCAGTGTGCAGTGTTTTGTATACAGTGTGCTGTATGCAGTGTTTTGTATGCTGTGTTTTGTATTCAGTGTGCAGTGTACAGTGTTTTGTATACAGTGTGCTGTATGCAGTGTTTTGTATGCAGTATGCTGTGTTTTGTATGCTGTGTTTTGTATGCTGTGCTGTGTTTTGTATTCAGTGTGCAGTGTTTTGTATGCAGTGTGCAGTGTTTTGTATGCAGTATGCTGTGTGCAGTGTTTTGTATATTGTGTGCTGTGTTTTGTATATTGTGTGCTGTGTTTTGTATGCAGTGTGCTGTGTGCAGTGTTTTGTATGCAGTGTTTTGTATGCAGTGTGCAGTGTTTTGTATGCAGTGTGCAGTGTTTTGTATGCAGTGTGCAGTGTTTTGTATGCAGTGTGCAGTGTTTTGTATGCAGTGTGCAGGCTCTCTCCGCTCTCACTCTCTCACCTCGTACAGCTCACTCCAGCGAGGGTTGAGGTTCTCCTTGATCACATGACTACGGAAAGTCACACCACCGGCCCGGGTCACCACGTACGGGTCGCTCTTCCCTTTAACCATCCCCTTTAAGAAGTTATCCTTGGCAATGAGGTTCTGAGCTTCCAGCAGGTGGATATGCAGCACCCCCTAGAGGAGAGAGAGCAGTACTGCATGACTGGAGGACTGTGACCTTGACCATAGACAGGACTGTATAAAGGTAATGTATACGCTTCGGGTTCATGCATGTGCCAAGGGTTAGCTAGAAGCCCATTCGCTTTAAATGATCACAATATATCAAGATTGTCCTAAATAATGATTTAACTTCATTGCAACTTATCAGAGCTGGGATAGCAGAGGCATCTCCTCCGTATCCATGTTCAAATCTAAGATTAAAACCTTGTTATTTTATAGGGCTGTTCTAGGATGATGTAAAGCGCCCCTGAGACATACAAATCTATAGGGGGCGCTATATAAATCTAGGTTTGAATTTAACTTACTCCCCGGTTTACAGTTCTATAAGTGCATGGCATTGTAACTGGGATAGTAAAACGGATAAAGGACCATATTTATAATTGTGTTTAAAGCCTTGTGGGTGGATCTTGAGTAGTGGTGAACGACCTTAACAGTAACCATTATACATGCTGTTTACATTCACACACTCTTCACTGTAATATTGAGGACGCTGCATGGACTCTCATTATAGGATTCCTAACCACAGCATACTACTAAAAGGGGAAACTAAACTCTTTTGCACTTTTATTTTTTTCTTAATCAAAAGTGTCTCCTCACTTTGCTGGTGCACATACAATAAATGAGTGCCTGGACAAGCATGGGTTAGCATGTTCAAATATAATGCTAATTCAAAATGCAGCGCCCGGCCAATTGTGCGCCGCCCCCTGGGAGCTCCTGTCCACGGTCGGCTGTGGAATAGCCTGGACTCGCCCTATAGCCTGGCGACATCCAGGCTATAGAGCGCATCCTGCACTCCACGCGGAGTGCCTTTACCGGATGCGCCATTCGGGAGCCCCCTGGAAGTATAATTTATAACGGAACACATTACAAGAATCTCTCAGGTGTAAAATAACCCTGGTGCCTCATCGAATTGCGCAGTAGAATGTGTCAGATTTACTTCGGATGTCATTTATGCATTGGTTTCCATTGCATGATATCATTTCGATAGTCTGTTATACGAACATGCATGGTCATTTTTGCAGCCAAATACATTCCTATAGTGTTTGCTCCAATATTAAAGTAAATGTCCTAAGAGATACCCTCTCTCCCTCTCCCTCTCCTCACCTCTGTAGCGAAGCTGTCATCCGCAGAGCTGTATTCAGGGCGGGGCACGCGGGGAGGCGGGTCTACGCTGGTCCCCTCGGGGGCTCTCTCCTCTGTCACCACTCCCTCTCCCCCCTGTGGGAGCGGCACTGAGAGAGAGGAGTTCAGGGGAGACTTGGGGGGGACACCGTCCAGGAACAAGATCTGAGAGACAGAAATACAATGAACACCAGAGAAACAACTAAACAGGGTGATTCAGTTTGGATAGATGGAGTGCCACAGGCCACATTGCACCAATTCAAGTATTCAGTATTGAACTGAATAACCTGTCTAGCTAATGACAAGTTTCAGTATAGAGGTGAAATATCACAGTTACATTAAGTAATGTATTCTTGTTTAGATTCACTTGGTATATCATTTTCAGTCGTCACATCCTGGTGCTTTTTAAAAGTGTTAAGCAGTCCTGCGGCCTCTACAGAGCTCCCAAACGTTTCACCAGAGCGTAACCATTAACCTGCTCCCCTGCAACAGATTCATGATTACACTCCGGTGGAGCAGCTGTGGAGAGAAGACACGTTTGAGAGCTCTTTTGGGAGATGCTTTAAACTTCTAAAAAGTCACTAAAGATGTGAAACAAAAAATGACACACAAAGTGAATCTAAACAAGACTATGTACGGGTAGCAAAACTTTTCATTTTCAAATCATTTTGTTGCTCTGTTTCGGGTACTATTACAACGATCTCAATACAGCCCCATCCTCGGTATCTGAGCCCCTGTATCGATGTCAAAACTGCTCCTCACCCTCAGCACAGCCTTCATGTAGATGCGGCTGGCCAGCCCGGAGTTTTCCAGCTGGAACCACTGGTCCAGTGTGAGGTCCTGGCTGTTGAGCAGGCGGCCCAGGGGCAGGGACAGCGAGCCCAGGGAGAGCTGCCGGGAGTCGTCCTTCACCTGGATGTCCAGGTCCTGGGTATGGGGGTTCTGGATGAAGAAGTGGAAGGCATCCTCCCACACGGGGTTATTGGTGCCATAGCAGGTCTGAGGAGAGGAGCAGAGGGGAGGGGCATTAGCAGAAGATACAGCACTTCACAAGCATTGGCTGCACATTCAAAATCAGAGCCATCAGTAAGACGAAAGCGTTTATCTCCACGACCCATAGCCACTGTTTGCACGAACGTTTAACACAGGCAGAGGCTGTCCTCTTCCCCCGGATTGTAGTATTGTGAATAGCTTGCGGTATTTTGCAAAAGCAAGTCCTTGAATAACTGTTCCATGTATACATGTGTGATACAGTGCTCCCTCAATCTATCATGTGTGATACAGTGCTCCCTCAATCTATCATGTGTGATACAGTGCTCCCTCAATCTATCATGTGTGATACAGTGCTCCCTCAATCTATCATGTGTGATACAGCGCTCCCTCCATCTATCATGGATAATTTACTGAATTGGTTCATTCACAGCTAGCCAGGCATGTTGACAGTAGGTTGTACAAGTAGTAGTGTTTATTGTAGAAGGGCCCTTTAGTAATTCATGGTTTTCATGAAAGAAGCAGCTCTATCTATACAGACTATCTGTCCAGAGTCTGATACAATCAGCAACACAAACAATATCCTCAGCAAGATGGAAGTGTGACATTCATGGATATTTGTTCTGATGCAAAGCGCTCTGTGATGAAGGGCTTGATAAAGATGTCAGTGTGATTGTATCTGCACAGTCACAGTGCAGGCACGAGGGTTATAAGGCGCTAGAGTACATGGATCTAGTTTAAGCCCTTGTCATTTATTAGAGTGCGACTGAACGCCCCCGTGACACATGGAGGGCTGGATTGGCTCGTGAGCCCAGTCCCTTACCCGGCTCTCCCTGGTCGTGTCCTGCACTGACAGCAGCACCACGGGGCTGGGGTCCTTGTTCCCCTTCTTCATCTGAAACACAGGAAAGGACATCACTGAACACTGAAGAAAAGATGCTGAAGTTTTATTGAATTGACACATTGAATGTTTTTTTATTGAAAACGTACAAGCTTTCGTGAACACCTTCATCATGTAAAAGTGGATTTCAGATCAAAACACAATTCCCAATTCCAATTCCCTTTCAATCTATTCCAACACATTGCTGATCAAAACTGCAAACAGCAGTATTCTGTTAAAACAAGCTTCTCACAGTGGCAACAAATTACTTCAATTGAAGTCACTGTTTGTCAGTCAGTTAAATTGGCTTCAATTCAAATGAAAGCAGTTTGATTATTATGGCTCTGAAATATCAATTGGGAATTGGAACGGAACTGAGCCCAACCCTGAGTATGTTCTCTAGATATCTGTAACAGTGCAGGTGTGACAATAGACAGACAGACACCCTACACCGCACATTCTGACCCCCTCAATAACCTGTGATAAAGAAGAGCTGTAGCAAGTGTCATCCCAATCGGACGAGCGCTTCTCTAGATGCAAAACGCACAACAAAAACAGGCCCACCATCTGTTTAACAACTGAAATCGAGACAGGAAGTGCTAGACATAGACAGGAAGTAACATAAACAGACAGGAAGTGGTGCTGGCACTCACAGGAAGCTCCTGTGCTCGGTCCAGGTACACAGCCAGGATGGCTGCCGAGGGCGGCTCGCTGATCTTGGTGCTGAGGATACTGTTCTGCTGAAGCACCTGCAGAGACAAAACACACAGGAATCAGACTGCAACAGAGGCAAAACACACAGGAATCAGACCTCAACCCTGCTGTGAATCCCAGCACTGCTTTACACTGGAAAGAGCAGCTGTTGTACTGGTTTTTAACTGGTTGTGGTGGTTCAAGAGACTTTATTAAGACCTGTCATCAGCACGTTATTCAACCTCAACTGATTTGTACTCTGCAGTCTGACTATATACCCCAGCATTCAGTTTGCATTTTTAGTTGCTTCCCCACACTGGTTGCAGAGGAGTCTATCACAACACCAAGGTCTTTCTCTGGGTGGCCCTGTTCTACTTCTATACTAGGGATGGGAATTTTAAACATTTACACTCCAAAGAAGTGGTTAAACGTTGAATAATATGCTAGACGTAGAATCGGTCACGTGACAAATTTCACCAAACTCATATTTTTATTGTCTATTGATTTTTTAGTATTACATACAGGACATGCGCTATAAGACCGTTATATTAAAAAAATAATAATAACAATAATAACCTTTATTAAAAATGTGTATGGATGAATCTACCGGTTAATCAACTAATGCCCATAAATTAACTGATCAAAAATTTGAATCGAGTGACAGCCCTAATTTCAGTATATGCTTTGGTTGTACGTTTTTTTTTTTTTTACTTTGTAGTTAAGTCTTCACGGTGTTACATCCCTATTCTATACCAGTCACTTGGTATTTGATAAGTGTTGGGACTGGTGTGAAACACGTTTCATTTGTAAACGTTGAGTTTCATTTGCTGTGTTTCTGCCTAGTTCTGTATGTGGTCCAGTTCCTTTTGGATTTGCTGGGTGGCTGAAAACGAGTCGGCCCTTCCCCCAAGCTTTGTGTCGTCTGCATATTTTACTAATTTTACTAATAGCTTGCTAATTATCCCTCCAAGTCATTAACGTAGCTTGGAAACAGCAAGGACCCAAGCATGCATCCTGCTGCACCCACTGATTACACAGCCCCACCTAGAGGTCTGTCCTCTTATAAATGCTCTCTGCTTAACCAGTATCCATTGCATGTGTGTCCTTGTATCCAACCGGTTTCATGAGTAACTCCTCTACACTGCCTTGCAAGGATGCAAGGTGCTGTTGTTTCAGCAGGGGGCGCTGTCTGGCTCACCTGCTCCAGTTTGGAGGTGGTAGAGAGCAGAGAAAGCCACTCTAGGCGCAGGTGAACTCTCCCCTTCTCCACGTCCTTGAGCGGCATCCACTGTGAGAGAGGAAGAGAAGACGGATGCATCAAAACAAGAATATTTCATAGCCACGTTCTTAAAAATCATTTGTGGAACTGTTTTCATGTGCCCCATGCTTTGCCAGCTCCATGATTTCCTACACTGGGAGAATTCCATATTCCATTCGATAGCGTTATTCCTTGATCTACTTCCCTTCGCTTTCTAAGCTTTAGAGTTGATTTCACTGCCCCCCCTGATCACTGCAGAGTTGAACCTTTAGACAGAGTCTTACCTGATCAAGGACTCGTGCCTTTTTGACACACCCCAGGTCCATCTTCAGTCTGCGAGACAGGGGAGGAGTAAAGTGCAGTTTTCTCAATTAAAATGACAGTTATGGATTACAGATGTCACCCTGTCAAAGTTAAATAGATCGCACATTGATGTTTATTAGCAGTACAATCTTCATTTCTGTGACCTGTAATAAGCTAATATGTCATGTGTAAAGCGGCTCTTAGTAACTTCACAAACCTCTCCTCCAAACTGCTTGAGATTAAGGACCATATTTACTCCAGTCTTTAACTAACTGCTATGTGGTTTTGTTTCTCTCTTTGCAACATTAACAGGATTTTTTTCTCGTTTAAAAAAATTGGAGTTAATAAAGAAATGGAGAAAACGCTTTGAAAATATCGCCCTAAATCTCTTAAAGAACGAGTCTGTCAGTAACATCAATCCCATCAAAATCAGAGCCGTCAGTGAGGAAACGCTAATGACCATGACCTATATCAACAGCAAGTACAGAGCAGTACAGAATAAGAAACTGCGATTACTAGTTTAATGAAAATTGGTGGTATTTAAGACCTACATTTCTAGGTAAGCAAATGAGGTGTTAATATCGTGGTAAAGTAAATGATTTACAGAGTGTGGAATAACTTCTGAAGATACAAGTAACAATGGAAGCGAGACATACAGAGAGACAGAAAGACCCCTCCCTACAGCCCCACAACCAGATACTCCCAATAACTAGTGCTAGTAATGGTACTGCAGAGTCTCATCACAGTCGGATAAGCAGTGAGGATAACTGTGCAACTGAACATATACGAATCTCTGGACACGGCCCTGTTAGTGTTGCTGCAGTGCGTGGGGCTGCTCACCTGCCCAGGAAATCATCCTGGTCGGGGTCTTTATCAAACACCTCCAACTCCAGCTCCTGCCCCGGGACCTCATGGACAATGACCTGGGGAGAGAGAGGGGTCTGTGAGCCGGGCCTTCCAATGGGCTTCCTGTTACTAAAACCCTGGCATTGTTTCAATAGAGGGGACTTAACGAAAGAGGGGACTTAACTGGATTTTATACAATCCTGAATGTTCTGTATAAAGTTAAACCAAAGTACAAAGAAGTGCAGAGATGGCATTAACCCAAGTCACCACCTCTGAACATTTACTGTGAATGTTTCAAAACACTTTGCTGTTTGTTTGTTGTATTTGAAGACTGCTGGGCACTGTTACATGTTCATGGATTGCAGCCGAGCTTCCCACTGCCCGATCACGCTCGATTTGTCCACTCCCAGTTTGTGATGAGGTCACCTTTCTGTTAGACTCGTCGCCTATCCCCTCCCCCCCCAGTAAACACTGCAGGGTTCTGATTGGATGTGTGAGGGCTGGGACCCCCTTTCTCACCTCGTACATCTCGTTCCACTTGGGGTTCAGGTTGTCGTCCACAGTCTTGCTGGTGAAGGTTTGGGTGCCCACCCTCAGGATCACGTAGGGGTCGGACTTGCCCTTGATCGCCCCCCCCAGCAAGGTGTCCGTGGAGAGGAGGTTCTGAGCTTCCTTCAGGTGGATCCGGACGACACCCTGCCAGGATCGAGACCACATCCATAAGAACAGAACTGGGGTTTAAACAAAAAGGGAAATGGCTTGGTTGTGGGATCGGAGGACGCCCACTGAACCTTCAGATCTCCTGAGCTGTGTGGAGAATTGCTGTGGTGAGGGAACATAATTGGGCATTCTAAACTGGGGAGAAAAATCAGGGGTAAAATAATTGGACACTTTATATAAATAAAAAAAAATGTATTTTCATTAAAAAAATATCTGTGTACAATACTAAATGATCCAAAACACACATAAAAGCTATTTGGCATCGTAGTAGGTTAAAGGAGCGCAACCCATTTTCTTGTTAGCAGTATTAGCACTGGCCTCGCTTTGCTTGTGCTGCCTGCACTTCATTTTAGTACATGGAGTAAAGCTGTTTATCTACCGCGTTGTGTTTGAAATATTTCTTGAATTAATGCAAACTAGGAATGTCCTTTCTTCTGACGCGGGCGCCCCCAGTGGAAGCTAGTGGAACTGCACGTGGCTTACCCGGGGCAGTGGAGAGCGGAGCTGTGCAACGTGGAGGTCCGCCACTAGGGGCACTGTGAGCCGGTTGGGCAGCACCAGGAAAGAAGAGATGGTATCCATGATCATCGTGTCGGAGAAGGCGCTGAAACAACACAAGCGGGCGCCGTTTAGACAGAAACGTTACTCAAATACGAGGGGCTATTTCTGACTGTCAGCACATTGATTTGTTCTTTAAGGTCTGAGTGAACTTTTGGAAGCATGAAGCTGAGATGATCTAAGGTTAGAGTACAGAGGTAAGTAGCACCTCATCTTTAAAAGTATTTGCCAATGTGGTGAACTGCTTAAAAGGCAAAGTGAATGCTAGGTTGCCGAAAGTGTGGAAAGACTGTATAATACTCCAGTTACAATACTGTAATATAAACAAGACACTAGTGCACTCGAGAAGGTACAGAGAACTAGGCTGATCCCAGGACTCAGTGAGCCGCAAGGACAGTTTAAAGACCTCTTCAGACTAGAAAAGGGAACATTCAAAAGTCCTCTAAATTAGACCCCTTAGTCAGGGCACATGGTCCGTCGGGATGGGATGAGCCTTGACGGGCCAAACAGCCCCTTCTCATTCCCAAACTTAGTATACCAGCATTTCAATCTCATGAGAAGGAAGGTCGGGCCAGCCAGTCTGGGTCACAGTTACATACAGAGGAACCCGAGTTAGTTAGGAAGCTCAGTGCAGTGCGATACAGCAGACTAGGCACTGCAATCAGTAACCAGACACTCCACAGCAAGGCTGAGGCGGACACTCACTTGAGCCCGGGGATGTCCAGCAGGTTTGTGATGCCGGTCCAGTTGATATCCAGCCTCTAGAATAGACAAGAACACAGGAGCAACTGAAGAGACTGGAAGAGCAGCTTGAAATGGGTCAGGAACATCACAGTGACCAGAACTACCGTGGAATCTACCGCTCTCACAACCGTTACCATTGAAAATATATAATATATAAAACAGTCCAGTGCATTAACGTTAACCCACCCACACACAGACATCGGTACGGTACAGGCACACAGACAGACACACAGAGAGCAGGGTGTTACAGACAGACACACAGAAGGAGGGACTCACAGGTCGTTGAATGAAGAACATCGTGATGGCGCCCACTAGTGGTACGTCCCCAATCAGGGGCTCCAGAATGACACGCAGCATTCCGTGCAGCTGATGGACACAGTGCAACACGTTGAGACATCAATAATGAGGCGTGATACAGCACACAGCTACCGTGTAAAGAGTAGCTACTGGGTTTCAAATCAGTCAGACAATTCTGAAAGGACCTGGCCAGCATGGAATGGAAGTCAATGGGAACAAGCTCTTGATGAAGTCATTCTGTAACACTAGTGAATAGCAAAGACATGAGTCACACTGACTTCCACCCCTTTAATATCACTTTGGGAAACATTGCATCAGAAGAGACGGAGACAGCATTCTAATCAGTGGTTTAATAAAGTGCTGGGTTTTGTATTGGGTGAATACCAAAGTGATGGGCAATAGCAATTTACTATTACAACACGTGGCTGAGTTAAGCAGTGATTCTCTTCAGCAGGTTTCACTGCAGTATCTTACCTGGATACCCTTCACTCCGGCTTTGCAGAAATACTTCTTTATCTCCACGTTGATTTCAACATCCCCGACATAGCTGTGGAAAAAAAAATAATACAAGGAAAACTGTTACACATATCTGTTGCTAGGTGGCGCTAGTGGGTTCATGTTAATGTACTATTATATATATTTTTTCAATAATAAAGTTTTTGACAGTGCATCTCTACAATAAACATGAATAGATTCAGCAGACCCCTGCTTACCTGACATACAAGTCCAGCAGAACCTGCCTTTTGTCCATTTCAGTGTGAGCCTTCATCCCAATCACTCTGAGAGCCTGCCAAACAAACAGAGCACACTGCAGTGAGGAGAGCCACAGCACACCAGCCTGATTAACAAACACACCACACTGCACGGAGGAGAGCCACAGCACACACCAGCCTGATTAACAAACAGAGCACACTGCACTGAGGAGAGCCACAGCACACACCAGCCTGATCAACAAACACACCACACTGCAGTGAGGAGAGCCACAGCACACACCAGCCTGATTAACAAACACACCACACTGCAGTGAGGAGAGCCACAGCACACACCAGCCTGATCAACAAACACACCACACTGCACTGAGGAGAGCCACAGCACACACCAGCCTGATTAACAAAGACAGCGCTCTGCACTGAGAGCCACAGCACACACCAGCCTGATCAACAAACACACCACACTGCACTGAGAGCCACAGCACACACCAGCCTGATTAACAAAGACAGCGCTCTGCACTGAGAGCCACAGCACACACCAGCCTGATTAACAAACAGAGCACACTGCACTGAGGAGAGCCACAGCACACACCAGCCTGATTAACAAACAGACCACACTGCACTGAGGAGAGCCACAGCACACACCAGCCTGATTAACAAACAGAGCACACTGCAGTGAGGAGAGCCACAGCACACCAGCCTGATTAACAAACAGAGCACACTGCAGTGAGGAGAGCCACAGCACACACCAGCCTGATTAACAAACACACCACACTGCAGTGAGGAGAGCCACAGCACACACCAGCCTGATTAACAAAGACAGCGCTCTGCACTGACAGCCACAGCACACACCAGTCTGATTAACAAACAGAGCACACTGCACTGAGGAGAGCCACAGCACACACCAGCCTGATTAACAAACACACCACACTGCAGTGAGGAGAGCCACAGCACACACCAGCCTGATTAACAAACAGAGCACACTGCACTGAGGAGAGCCACAGCACACACCAGCCTGATTAACAAACAGAGCACACTGCACTGAGGAGAGCCACAGCACACACCAGCCTGATTAACAAACAGAGAACACTGCACTGAGAGCCACAGCACACACCAGCCTGATTAACAAAGACAGCGCTCTGCACTGAGAGCCACAGCACACACCAGCCTGATTAACAAACAGAGCACACTGCACTGAGGAGAGCCACAGCACACACCAGCCTGATTAACAAACAGAGAACACTGCACTGAGAGCCACAGCACACACCAGCCTGATTAACAAAGACAGCGCTCTGCACTGAGAGCCACAGCACACACCAGCCTGATTAACAAAGACAGCACTCTGCACTGAGATCCACAGCACACACCAGCCTGATTAACAAAGACAGCACTCTGCACTGACAGCCACAGCACACACCAGCCTGATTAACAAACAGAGCACACTGCACTGAGGAGAGCCACAGCAACCAGCCTGAATAACTTCCCAAGAGCAGCCTGCTTGCATCAATGTGCTTACACAATCATTAACTGCAGGAGATCCATACAGGATTTTAAAAAGTAATTTTGTTTAAAAAAAAAAAAAAAAAATCACACAGTATAACCTTGATTTGCTGGTTAATTAACCCACACACAATCAAGAAGGCTTGCAAGATCCCAAATACTGCATGCATTCATGCACCAGGCTGTGGTGAACCGCTGTAGCCTGCATGATTCAACAGTTTCCAATTTATTTATTTATTTATTTTTCTGTCCCCTTACATTTTCCTGCTGTTTGCAATCATTCCGAGTCATTCGTGTTGCAGTCACTCAAACACTGTGCTGTTTCTTGCCAGGTCTGTGTTAAGGTGCTTTCACTGTTAGTTCAGGAGCTGCTCTTCAGTGCTTCTCTGCTATAGATACATGCTGGCTAGATCAGCCAGTCTCTGTATACATGCTAGCCAAGACTGATTTAGCAACAATTGGAAGAGGTTGCCAAATCTACTGTGAATACCCAGGCTTCTTTGCATGATGTGCAATAAGATCATATGATTATTAATGATGGGCTATTTTGGTAAAATGACTGGAGTCTGAAACATCACAGTCATCTTAACTCATGCATTCTTGTTGTTGTTTAGAATCACTGTGTATCACATTAATTTCAGGCAGCACATCCTGGTGTCCCACGTACTTACAGTAACAACAGTATAAACTGCATGTATTGATCATTCAAGAACCATTTGGAGGATTACAAGTAGCAATGTTGTTTCCCCGTGCACGTCGTTCTGGGACCGTGTGTCCCCGTGCACGTCGTTCTGGGACCGTGTGTCCCCGTGCACGTCGTTCTGGGACCGTGTGTCCCCGTGCACGTCGTTCTGGGACCGTGTGTCCCCGTGCACGTCGTTCTGGGACCGTGCGTCCCCGTGCACGTCGTTCTGGGACCGTGCGTCCCCGTGCACGTCGTTCTGGGACCGTGCGTCCCCGTGCACGTCGTTCTGGGACCGTGCGTCCCCGTGCACGTCGTTCTTGGACCGTGCGTCCCCGTGCACGTCGTTCTGGGACCGTGCGTCCCCGTGCACGTCGTTCTGGGACTGTGCGTCCCCGTGCACGTCGTTCTGGGACCGTGTGTCCCCGTGCACGTCGTTCTGGGACTGTGTCCCCGTGCACGTCGTTCTGGGACTGTGCGTCCCCGTGCACGTCGTTCTGGGACTGTGCGTCCCCGTGCACGTCGTTCTGGGACTGTGCGTCCCCGTGCACGTCGTTCTGGGACTGTGTGTCCCCGTGCACGTCGTTCTGGGACTGTGTGTCCCCGTGCACGTCGTTCTGGGACTGTGTGTCCCCGTGCACGTCGTTCTGGGACTGTGTGTCCCCGTGCACGTCGTTCTGGGACTGTGTGTCCCCGTGCACGTCGTTCTGGGACTGTGTCCCTGGCTCCCACCTTGTCTCCTAGGTTGACCTTGGTGAATGTGAAGGTCTGCAGGTGTGGGTTGGAGTCCCGGATAGTGGGAGCGATCGACTCCACCAGCAGCTTCTCCAGATACTGCCCTACGAAGGGCCAGGCCTGCTGCAGAATCTGAGGACACACAAACACACATTATTACCGATTCATAATCATTCTTTAAATACCAGACGAGGCCAGCTTCCCTCCCTCCCAGTCCCTCAGCTCTAACCACTAGAGCCACAGTGCTTCCCTCCCTCCCAGTCCCTCAGCTCTAACCACTAGAGCCACACTGCTTCCCTCCCTCCCAGTCCCTCAGCCTCATCACAGCACACTTCACATTAGGGGCAGATTGATCTCTTAGTCTAATGGACAGCATGGCGCTCTGTCAGCCTTGAATATTGTTAACCTTTTAAGAGGAGAATCAAAGAAGCTTTTAACTAAATGACTGCAATTTGGCTAAGAGGCCCTGGGGCGGCTGATTGATTGAAATGACTTGTTTTTATGAGGAGATATTAAAATATTCACAAGCGAGGGAGCTGGAGGCCTGAATGCTGAGTCAGTAGTCACAAGATTTTCAGTTTTGTTTTTCTGGAGAGGAGCAGGGTATTTTAAAACACAAAGGGAGTAACAGAAAGGGATGCATGTGTATCACAATCACGTTAAGATTTGTTAGCAAATTCTCCACCCCTGTGCTGTTCTGCATCCTGCCTTGTGTCCCAAGCAGGCAGCAGCGACCAGCAAGCTGTCAGACTGTAGCACCCCCATAACTCAGTGTGAGCGATCACAGCGCTGCACTCAGCAGCAGCATGGCCATCGCAGTCCAGTCAGTCCTGACACTAGTACTGGAATTTCACAACCACAGACTGCATACCACAGTGTCACTATAACACGGAGGGGCTGGACAAAAAACTAGGAACAGCTGAACCCTGCCAATAGGGTGGAAGATGCAGCACGGATTCAGTGGACCTGCAAGGTGTTTAAATTGCTCTGTTAAATGTTTTGTACAGTAGTACGTCTGTAACACACATCTCACGAATGCAGTCTGATCTGCGGTTTGTAAATTAAGACATGACGTGATCGCGGATGACCCTCCTTGGACTGCGCTGGCTTGTGCTGAAGAATGGTTTCATCCCAATTCGACATGCAAGATAAATACAGCGCTCACCTTGTTCAGCCATTCCACTCTCTCCACATCAGGGAAGTTTACCTGCAGACAGACAGACAGGGCAAGCAGTGAGTGACGACTGTGTAATACAATCAGAACTACTTAAAAACACACTATATTATACTCCAATGCAGTTGGTATCTATTGGCTTCAGTGCGCAGCGCAACGCTAATATGCTTCCCCAACTCACTCTATATACCCTGCAGTCCCAAGATTGTGTACAGTATATAAACAATTGTGTAGGTGCAGCATGATGCAAGCTAATATCCAGCCCACTGAGGGATTGGGGTGAGAATCTGCTGGTATCTCACACAGCACCCTACAGTAAAAAAATATATACTAAACAGTTAATCTTAATGTTACGCCATTTCCACCCGACAAAAATTATCTGTTGCAAAGAAATATGAGATGGCTGTATCACATCAATACCAGGGTCTGCTGTGTACTGTCGATGGATTCTATCAGTCTGCATTAAGGTTAGCTATATTTCTTTGACTATATATTATACAGAACTATAGTATAGTGTTGGAGCCATGGAAATAATTCTAAAGGACCCAGCAGATGTCCTGTGGTAAAGGTGTACGAGGGTCTGCGTGAGAGACTGTGCTGGTGTGCTTGTGTTCATGTTTTGCTGGTTGCATGGCTCTGTTTACCCGTGATAAGAATCACATGCGCTAGTGAAACAGGAATTGCAGTGAGCATTTCCAAACCACAGATGCAGAGAGAAACCACTTAAGAATTAAACAGCCAGAGTGTTACTATAGACCCACATGCCTTAATCAACTGCAGCTTTAACATACTCAATTCTATAGATTACATGAAGGCTGGATTCAATTATTATAGCCGCTAGCAGGACCCACATTTCTAGCATACAGGTAGCCAATGTTAGCCAGTCCAAAATATAACCTTGAGACGCATTTGAAAAATGTCTACACAAAAGCATGTTGTAGGTTTATAATAGCATTAATGCCCTCCGCAGTGCTCATTACTAAAAGATACTTGACCTTTAAAGCACCAGGGATGGAATATGACTCCCATTGCATAGCAGTTTGATCCACTGCTGGTTTTACTATGACACATGACATAAGACACACCTGAGCTTGTTGCCTATATACACTGTGGCTAATCAAGCTCTTATTAAAATCTGGAATGGGTAAAACTGCTATGCAATAGGAATCACATTTCCATCCCTGTATAGCACACACATTTTCATTTTAAACGTGATATCTGGTACTGCTTTGGGTTACAGGAAACTCAGTTTCTATGCCCTTCTATTGGGTTGTCTGTGAGCACTTGTATTGCCTGAGTCATTTCATCTCAGCAGTGTCTTCTGGGTGAAAGTTACTGGCTGAAAGCATGTCAGTCAATAGGGAAGCTGATTGGTTATTGACAGGAAAGAAGCCATAACATGCGTTTCTTTCAAAACTGCACATTGAGACCTACGTAATGAATAAAGGCTAACGTGGATGAAAGAGGCGACAAAGCTAAGGTTTTCACAAAAATACTTTGCAATGCAGTTCTCTTTAAAATTAGCTTGAGGTTTTACTATCAGATTGCGTTTCCTGTGACGTATCAATATAAGAATCAACCCCCAATCTTGTGGCCAGTCCAGGCAGCGTGTGGTTTTCTGTGCTTCTGAACAAGTAGAATGTCTGAAGGGGTAAACTCAGAAACATTTAGTGAACTGAAGACCCAAAACATCTTGAACAGAAGAAAAGGGCAGCCGGGATACTATTGCCAGTGCTGAAGAGCATGTCAGCAACATACATCCTCACCACGGCTGTACGTTCAAAATCAGAGCGGTCAGCAAGTAATCTGATGACATGACGCAGATCAACAGCATGTGCAGAACAGGACAGAATAAGAAGCAGCAAGGAATGCTTTGAGAAGTGGAATTTAAGATCTAGATTAGCTGGTGAACTTCATCATAATGTGTGGAATAACTTCTTGTGTTCTCAATATGTAAACATGCAGGTGTGACAGACAGACAGACAGATATTCTAACAGTGTTTATTAGAAGTAAGCTGAAGTTTAACAAGAGGCTCCAGATCGACACAAAAATGAAATGATCAGAACCGGCAGGGGATAACGAGAGGTTTGGCAATGGATTTGAAGACCTGGGTTTGAACGCCCTAAATCTAGCCTTTAAAAAATGGGTTGTAAAGTACCACAGCCCATAACTTGATGCATATTAATGAACTGGATTCACCTCACTGCTGTCGAACTTCAAGACAAATCTTTTATTTGTGTTGGCTCCTTGTGATAACTTAAGCTGAGGGAACACGAAGACACTTTGTGACTTAGAACTTGGTTTCAGGAGACTAGGTTTTAAGCCAGGGGAGACTTGGGGTTTGATACAGCAAAGTTGCCTCAAACTAGATCTCCCGGTCTCCTGGAATCAGGTTTTAAGCCACTGTTCCTGAAAAAGTGGCTTTGTGTTCCCTCAGCTTAAATCTCCAGTGGTGTGAATACGAAGCTTGCTGTGAGTATCTCAGTGCTGTGCTACAGGAATGTCTTTATAGAGCAGCTGTCTGCAGTGACCACACAGTGCCCATGGACAGAGTCACAGTGTAAACCAGTTCAAACACATTCATCAGATAACAGCCCCTCCCTCCCTCGTATCTCTCTCCATCTCCCCTCTCGCTCCATCCCCCAATGCACTCGGAGAGCAGCTGCAGAATTGCAATACATCGCAAATCAGGGATAAGCATGTCAAACATTTCAATAGGTATTACTTATACTGATAAGATAAACGGTGCCTAAAACACAAAAGGATTGCATCGTTAAGTCCAGTTTTTTGTTTTTTTTAAATTCAGTAAATCTCGTCTGGTCTGTAGTTCGTGATTCTTTTTCAGTTGTCTTACAGAGGAGGTTATGAGTTTCTTTTTTAAAGCACAGTTTAACGTTTCAGTGGCTTTTGGTCAAAACATTTGCCTTTGAAAGTATTCAGTTCCTCTTAGTTTATCCCTAGTGCTCTGCTACACGTCACTATACTTGGATAAACATTTAGAAGGCTCCGCCTCTGTAGATCTCAGAGCCCCAACTCCACCCTGAATAGGAAACCAAGCTGTGGCCGGAACAGCGGAGTGACTAACATCAGCCCACGTGGCTGAGTGAGACAGTCAGGGTGCGACTAAGTGTGCTATTAGTTTCAGTGACAAAGCTAGAGCCTCCATCCGCTGTATGCACTGTACAGTTTAGTTGACGTACCGAAAGGAAACCTTGTGCTATTGAAGACACTAGTAGCAAATCAATAAAAAGTCTAGATATTTATAAGGGACTTGTACAGCAGTGCGCACATTTATTAGAAACCCTCAAGGTGTGTCATTTCTATCCTTTATATACCGACCTCTGGGGGTGAGACCAATTTGTGCTTTAATTAGCCATCTTAAACAACTTCTAAAAAGTTAAATTAGACAATCACTAATTTGCCTATTTTGACAAATTCAGTCCCAGTGGTTTGATTTCATATGCATAACAAATCAAAACTACAAAAGCAATGGGGTGTTCTGATACAGAAGCAATGGGGTGCTCTGATACAGAAGCAATGGGGCGTTCTGATACAGAAGCAATGGGGCGTTCGGATACAGAAGCAATGGGGTGTTCTGATACAGAAGCAATGGGGTGTTCTGATACAGAAGCAATGGGGTGCTCTGATACAGAAGCAATGGGGTGCTCTGATACAGAAGCAATGGGGTGCTCTGATACAGAAGCAATGGGGTGCTCTGATACAGAAGCAATGGGGTGCTCTGATACAGAAGCAATGGGGTGCTCTGATACAGAAGCAATGGGGTGTTCTGATACAGAAGCAATGGGGTGTTCTGATACAGAAGCAATGGGGTGCTCTGATACAGAAGCAATGGGGTGCTCTGATACAGAAGCAATGGGGTGCTCTGATACAGAAGCAATGGGGTGCTCTGATACAGAAGCAATGGGGTGCTCTGATACAGAAGCAATGGGGTGCTCATACAGAAGCAATGGGGTGTTCTGATACAGAAGCAATGGGGTGCTCTGATACAGAAGCAATGGGGTGCTCTGATACAGAAGCAATGGGGTGTTCTGATACAGAAGCAATGGGGTGCTCTGATACAGAAGCAATGGGGTGCTCTGATACAGAAGCAATGGGGTGCTCTGATACAGAAGCAATGGGGTGCTCTGATACAGAAGCAATGGGGTGCTCTGATACAGAAGCAATGGGGTGCTCATACAGAAGCAATGGGGTGTTCTGATACAGAAGCAATGGAATGTTCTGATACAGAAGCAATGGGGTGCTCTGATACAGAAGCAATGGGGTGCTCTGATACAGAAGCAATGGGGTGTTCTGATACAGAAGCAATGGGGTGCTCTGATACAGAAGCAATGGGGTATTCTGATACAGAAGCAATGGGGTGCTCTGATACAGAAGCAATGGGGTGTTCTGATACAGAAGCAATGGGGTGCTCTGATACAGAAGCAATGGGGTGTTCTGATACAGAAGCAATGGGGTGTTCCAATACAGAAGCAATGGGGTGTTCCAATACAGAAGCAATGGGGTGTTCTGATACAGAAGCAATGGGATGCTCTGATACAGAAGCAATGGGGTGTTCTGATACAGAAGCAATGGGGTGTTCTGATACAGAAGCAATGGGGTGTTCTGATACAGAAGCAATGGGGTGCTCTGATACAGAAGCAATGGGGTGTTCTGATACAGAAGCAATGGGGTGCTCTGATACAGAAGCAATGGGGTGTTCTGATACAGAAGCAATGGGATGTTCTAATACAGAAGCAATGGGGTGTTCTGATACAGAAGCAATGGGGTGTTCTAATACATTTGCACACTACTCCAAAATAATACATACTGCACCAAGAAGGACCGATTCTAGTGTACTAACCAACGCTTTAAAATCAATTTTCATACCTGTTATGAGCTTTGTTAGGACTATTGCTGGCTCGCCTTTTGGGAAATTCAAACATTTTAAATGCAGCACTGGAGATAAACTGTTGCTTCTTGTCTTTACTGCAGGTCTGGTTGAAGTGTGAGCAATACACCCTCCCTATACTCCATTAACGGCCATGTAGACAGTGGTTCTGTATGAACTGCAGCACAGGAGCAGGCTCTACGGGGGCACGATGTGGTAACATGTTCCTGGAAGCCACGGCTCTTTCATTTGG
Source organism: Acipenser ruthenus (assembly GCF_902713425.1). NCBI lineage: Eukaryota > Metazoa > Chordata > Actinopteri > Acipenseriformes > Acipenseridae > Acipenser > Acipenser ruthenus. The sequence goes on from NC_081233.1 coordinate 5,530,787, forward strand.
GATATACAATAGAACACAGTAGAACAAACGACGCCGAGTGACTTCCTGTGCTGTAGGTCACATGGTCTGATTGGAGTGAAATTTACCAACAGCACAGGATGTTATTAAGGATCAGTCCTGAATTAAAATATAAAAAAAACAGCAAGGGCCCAGCAGATCACAAGAAGAGGGGAACCAACAATAATGTCATCTTATGAAAGTTAAACTGCAGGAGGTTTTGATGCTCTGCAGTTTGTCATGGAAAAGCACTGATCATTTAAACAGACCTAACACAGTATGATGCTGCCCTGTCCCCTCACCCCCCCCCCTCTCTCTCTCTCTCTCTCTCTCTCTCTCTCTCTCTCTCTCAGGCCTGTGAATTTCAGCTCATTCTTGGGATATTCTGCAGTCTTTCCTGCTCTCAGCAGTGACTATATAAGGGAATGTCTGAGCTCAGCTCCCTGGGGAGCGAGTGTGTGAGTCGGGGCAGCCAGCAGCTCGTTCTCCTGCATGGCTCCACACTCTGCTATCACTCCGAGTTGCAGACAGACTGTCCCCTAACTCCAGTGTGTGGGAGGGGCTCAGAACTAAGTGGTGTGTGTGAGAGGGGCTTACAGCATACAGGAGGAACTTACATCCACTAGAGGTGATTGGAGGAGTAGTTTAGAACATGGGGGAGTGGTTTAAAAAATAGAGGGGCTTAGAACCAAAAGGTTTAACATAAGAGGGGCAGAGGACAGAGCACATGAAGGTCTGTTATGTGGGAGGGGCTTAGAACATGGGGAGGAGTTAGCACATGGGAGGGGCTTAGAACAGGTGAAGGGTTTGGTGGGTGGGAGGAGCTTAAAACACACAGAGTGGAGCTGTTACAACACTTGGGAGGGGTTTGGGTGTATGGGAGGGGCTTAACTTATAATGAAGAGTTTGTGGGTGCTGTAACCTGTTCCAGATTCCCTGGCAATACTGTCATCCAATAATGCTTCTGCTGTAGCATCTCTTCAGGGTAGTACACTGGGATTACAATAGCTTCCCAATCAGATTTATTTCAGTACATTTTAAAGCTACATTGTTAGGGATCAACCGATTCTACACAAGCACATTCAAACTGAAACGTACAGTAGTGTCAACAAGCAACCTAATTTAACGAAGGAGTGACGCACACAATCCACACAAAGCTCACTCTCTTTTCACTCGTCTCTCTCTTTGTGCTGGCGGATGTTTTCGGTTATTGAACGAGGCACAGCTAAAGATGCCTCACTTCCTGTGCAGGGTTCTGTGGCACAGTCAGAACAAAACCACAGCTTCACAAAGGTGGTTTCGTTCTCCTCTGCCCGATACAAAGTGACTGCTCACCTACACAGCACTGACCTTCATTGTCACGAATAGGCTGTGTGTGTGTGTGTATATATATACAGTACAATAAGAATGCTTTCAAAAATAGACATGTTAATAGTTTATATTTATCAATTAACAAAATGCAAAGTGAGTGAACAGAAGAAAAATCTACATCAAATCAATATTTGGTGTGACCACCCTTTGCCTTCAAAACAGCATCAATTCTTCTAGGTACACTTGCACACAGTTTTTGAAGGAACTCGGCAGGTAGGTTGGCCCAAACATCTTGGACAACTAACCACAGTTCTTCTGTGGATTTAGGCAGCCTCAGTTGCTTCTCTCTCTTCATGTAATCCCAGACAGACTCAATGATGTTGAGATCAGGGCTCTGTGGGGGCCATACCATCACTTCCAGGACTCCTTGTTCTTCTTTACGCTGAAGATAGTTCTTAATGACTTTCCCAGTATGTTTGGGGTCGTTGTCATGCTGCAGAATAAATTTGGGGCCAATCAGATGCCTCCCTGATGGTATTGCATGATGGATAAGTATCTGCCTGTACTTCTCAGCATTGAGGAGACCATTAATTCTGACCAAATCCCCAACTCCATTTGCAGAAATGCAGCCCCAAACTTGCAAGGAACCTCCACCATGCTTCACTGTTGCCTGCAGACACTCATTCGTGTACCGCTCTCCAGCCCTTCGGCGAACAAACTGCCTTCTGCTACAGCCAAATATTTCACATTAGTCCAGAGCACCTGCTGCCATTTTTCTGCACCCCAGTTCCTGTGTTTTCGTGCATAGTTGAGTCGCTTGGCCTTGTTTCCACATCGGTGGTATGGCTTTTTGGCCGCAAGTCTTCCATGAAGGCCAATTCTGACCAGACTTCTCCGGACAGTAGATGGGTGTACCAGGGTCCCACTGTTTTCTGCCAATTCTGAGCTGATGGCACTGCTGGACATCTTCCGATTGTGAAGGGAAGTAAGCATGATGTGTCTTTCATCTGCTGCAGTAAGTTTCCTTGGCCGACCACTGCGTCTACGGTCCTCAACGTTGCCCGTTTCTTTGTGCTTCTTCAAAAGAGCTTGGACAGCACATCTGGAAACCCCTGTCTGCCTTGAAATTTCTGCCTGGGAGAGACCTTGCTGATGCAGTATAACTACCTTGTGTCTTGTTGCTGTGCTCAGTCTTGCCATGGTGTATGTCTTTTGACAGTAAACTGTCTTCAGCAACCTCACCTTGTTAGCTGAGTTTGGCTGTTCCTCACCCAGTTTTATTCCTCCTACACAGCTGTTTCTGTTTCAGTTAATGATTGTGTTTCAACCTACATATTGAATTGATGATCATTAGCACCTGTTTGGTATAATTGTTTAATCATACACCTGACTATATGCCTACAAAATCCCTGACTTTGTGCAAGTGTACCTAGAAGAATTGATGCTGTTTTGAAGGCAAAGGGTGGTCACACCAAATATGGATTTGATTTAGATTTTTCTTCTGTTCACTCACTTTGCATTTAGTTAATTGATAAATATAATCTATTAACATGTCTATTTTTGAAAGCATTTTTTCACACCTGCCTAAAACTTTTGCACAGTACTGTATATATATATACACACACACCTATAGCTTTAGTAATTAATGTGTGTGTGTTTGTCTAAGGGACAGCTCCTAGTCAGTCCTGCTGCAGTGTAAACAGAGCCATGTGTTCTATTTTCACAGTGCTGAATTGTGTTGGGTCTTGTCAATGGACTGTGGTGTCATGTAAATAGAATTCAAAATCAAGATGCACTGGAATGTTTGGGATACGAGTGCTGTGATTGGTGGAGAGGGGCTTCACGATTTAGTCAGTATCAACTCTCTTTGATTACATAGTAAACAATCAACTGCCAATACACACAAACCATCAAGGCGGGGCGACTTACAAAACTAACATGCCTGGTGAAGTGGATTTGTTGAACAAACCAAGGTTTTAATACGCAATTCTTTGCTTCAGTCTTGGCCGTCATCATTGCAGAAACTCATTAGCATTCAAAACTACTATTTCCATGCAGGCTGCAGATGGTTTGCAATTCAAATGTAACAATTAAAAAACTCCCCTGTGGCCCCGTTTGCAGATCTCAGCATTACCAGCAATGGGGACACAGTGCAGTGGAGCACACTGTCTGGTACTGATGTGGTACTGTCTGCAATGCTATTGCAGCACACTGTCTGTCTGGTACTGATGTGGTACTGTGGTACTGTCTGCACAGAGTTCAGAAATACCTGTGAGTTCTCAATCGGGGCAATATTGTGCTATTCCCTTCTAATGTCAAGGGAAATACTGTATTTAACATGCTGCATTAATACTGTCAGTGGGGTTTAGACTTGGAAAGGGGTTTAGATTCGAGGGACATATAACCATTGCTCAAGACTGCCAGCCTGATTCCTTCAGCTGCAGTGGGGCTGGGGATCAGTGAAGTCTGTTCTCCAATGTGTCTCACTGATAGAACCATCTCTTTTGAGACAGCTCCTCATGATAGTAACTTGCACATTAGAAGCGCTTGCCAACCAAGCACCTGCCTGCAGCCCTCTATCAAAGTCTACATTCTGGGGAGGCGTTTCCTTCATTTGTGGCTGATGATGCATAAACCGCATCTGATTGAGAAGAGAGTTCCAGGGAAGGTGTTGCGGTGTGTGGGGGTCACCAGTTCACGCCCAGCCTCTGTCTACTGTGGTAAACTGCGCTCATCTTCTGCATGTATTTAAGGACGTGCTGCTTATCTGTTCAGGAATAGCACCACATTTAGTGAGAGGGATAAATACGGGGAACAAACGCTATGCGATGAGATGTGAATGCATTCATCTGATCTGCACTGCTGCAGGTAACTAGCATCAGTAAACCAGTCTGTACTGATCAGCTCTAGATTAATGTGTGCAGACAGTGGTTCAGCTACTGCTGTGAACTGAAGCAGCATTAGCTGCTGCAGCTGCATTCACATCTCATCGCACTGCAGCTGCAGCACAGGCACAGAAGATAATGCTGAAGGATATTTCCAAACGATTCCAGATACAGTAATGCAAGCGTGATCTACGTACAGGTTGTGCTGAAGAATGTCCTTACCAAGTTTCATCGCCACCGTATCAGTGGTTATAATAAATCATATTGATATACAGGGCGTCTCATAACTCGGGCATCTTAGAACTTGTAATATCGGTGGTCGGTTTCTTTCAGGGGTGAAATGTCTTTCAGCAAGAGGCACACATTCATGCTGCTGTGTGGTGCAGCTGGTCAGCAGGGTGTGGTCCTCTGTTATAACCATCCTGAATAACTGAATAGGAGACACTGCCTGCGATGCCTGATTCATGGGACACCCTGGATGCTTGCCTCCACTCTATCCCAGCTCCCAGACAGTACTGTACCGCCTGTCGCTTCATGATGACAGACTGCATGTGTGGGAAGGGTTCGGCAAATTCATCCAAGAACACAAAATGAGTTTACATCCGTGACGCAGCTGTCTGACTCCCCACCCCCACCACCACGAGTCCCGAGTGACTGCAGCTCAAGCTGCACAACACTGAAATATTTTGGCAAGCAGTCGAAATGCGGGAGACTGCATTTGGGAAAAAATACTGCAAGCCAGCATTAAGAAAGTCACCGTGTGTTACAAATTCGGATTATGACTGAGTTAACTATCTCCGCATACAGACACATGCTCTTACATGTACACTGCGGGGTACAGTTACGTTATAAGGCTTTAAGGTTTGTGTCTCGGTTTAATGTTGTACATGCTAGCTATGCATACGAATTCAATATCAAAGTACAATATGATCTTCCGCGAGTTTGGGACGCATTCTCTATACACTGTTGAACCGTCGGCGCTAAGACCCGGGACGTCCTTGGCATGAGTACACGACTAGTAGGCAGGGGCAGAGAAAAAAAACAAAGTCTAAAAAAAACATTTAACGTGTTTATTTATGCAACTAGACGATTCTTTGTGCAAATGAATGCAACTCTGCCACTTGTCGTTGTAATATATGCATTCACGTTTACAAAGCGTAAAAAGGCGTTCAAATCTATACTTTGTACAACAGCAATTAAAGAAATGCAGTTTGTGTGTGCGTTTCTCTTACCCAGGCGGGTAGGTCCCGTTTGCTCCTGAAAATCCTGCCGGTAGTGACGTCTTCTTCATTCTCCAGAAAGTACATGGCGGACCGCAGCCGGTTCTCTTTGCCTTCCCGAACAAACTTCCATCCCATGTACAGCATTAGCCCGAAAACCACGACGCCGATGCCAAGCCCCAAATACCCAGCCAGATACACGGGCAAAAGCGACCCCAAACACTTCCCAAAAGTCCAAAGCATGGACACGACATCTAGTCCTGAAGCGTCGGTACCGGGGGGAACTGAATCCGGCTCCCCGGTACCTGCTTCTGTTCCGCCGCCTGGGTTGGCATCGGTACCTCCGGTCTCTTTCGACTCACCCGCAGCATCTACCCCTGCTCCTCGGTTCATCTTTCCGGTCGTTATTTATTTATTTACACCTAAGGAAATGTTTTACATTCAATAAATTGAAATACACAGTTAAGACAACACTTGTTAATGCGTTTGCATACTGCAAACTGTCATTTCGTTTCAAAACAAAACCGCAACCAGCCCGCTGTTTGTTTCTGAAGCCTGAAAACTTAACACAGAAACACGCCCGAAAACTGCGGAGAGTGGGTGTGGTCACTGAGGCTGCTTCAGCTCAGTCCCGCTGCTCATCAGATCCGAGGAGACGCCGCTTCCCCTGTGCAGAGCTGACCTGTCCCGTTAGCAGAGTTTGAAAGCGATCGAAAGAAGGTCGGGTCTGTCCCAATGTGGGCGTTGCCCAGTGTGCAGACAGCTGAATGCGATTGGGTATAGACAGCTTTAATCAATCTATATACGTATTGAGCGGTGCAGTTTTAAAATGAGACAGTAAAAAAAAAAAAATTAAAAGTTATCATAGCCGCATAGCAATTTGCCATATATGGTAACTTAAAAAATGTTTCTGCTTATACAGTATTATCGTTCCAGGTTGCACATCTGTAACAATATATATATATATATATATATATATATATATATATATATATATATATATATATATATATATATATATATATACAGTACAGTACAGTACAGTACTGTGCAAAAGTTTTAGGCAGGTGTGAAAAAATGCTGTAAAGTAAGAATGCTTTCAAAAATAGACATGTTAATAGATTATATTTATCAATTAACTAAATGCAAAGTGAGTGAACAGAAGAAAAATCTAAATCAAATCCATATTTGGTGTGACCACCCTTTGCCTTCAAAACAGCATCAATTCTTCTAGGTACACTTGCACAAAGTCAGGGATTTTGTAGGCATATAGTCAGGTGTATGATTAAACAATTATACCAAACAGGTGCTAATGATCATCAATTCAATATGTAGGTTGAAACACAATCATTAACTGAAACAGAAACAGCTGTGTAGGAGGAATAAAACTGGGTGAGGAACAGCCAAACTCAGCTAACAAGGTGAGGTTGCTGAAGACAGTTTACTGTCAAAAGTCATACACCATGGCAAGACTGAGCACAGCAACAAGACACAAGGTAGTTATACTGCATCAGCAAGGTCTCTCCCAGGCAGAAATTTCAAGGCAGACAGGGGTTTCCAGATGTGCTGTCCAAGCTCTTTTGAAGAAGCAGAAAGAAACGGGCAACGTTGAGGACCGTAGACGCAGTGGTCGGCCAAGGAAACTTACTGCAGCAGATGAAAGACACATCGTGCTTACTTCCCTTCGCAATCGGAAGATGTCCAGCAGTGCCATCAGCTCAGAATTGGCAGAAAACAGTGGGACCCTGGTACACCCATCTACTGTCCGGAGAAGTCTGGTCAGAAGTGGCCTTCATGGAAGACTTGCGGCCAAAAAGCCATACCTCCGACGTGGAAACAAGGCCAAGCGACTCAACTATGCACGAAAACACAGGAACTGGGGTGCAGAAAAATGGCAGCAGGTGCTCTGGACTGATGAGTCAAAAATTGAAATATTTGGCTGTAGCAGAAGGCAGTTTGTTCGCCGAAGGGCTGGAGAGCGGTACACGAATGAGTGTCTGCAGGCAACAGTGAAGCATGGTGGAGGTTCCTTGCAAGTTTGGGGCTGCATTTCTGCAAATGGAGTTGGGGATTTGGTCAGAATTAATGGTCTCCTCAATGCTGAGAAGTACAGGCAGATACTTATCCATCATGCAATACCATCAGGGAGGCATCTGATTGGCCCCAAATTTATTCTGCAGCATGACAACGACCCCAAACATACAGCGAAAGTCATGAAGAACTATCTTCAGCGTAAAGAAGAACAAGGAGTCCTGGAAGTGATGGTATGGCCCCCACAGAGCCCTGATCTCAACATCATCGAGTCTGTCTGGGATTACATGAAGAGAGAGAAGCAACTGAGGCTGCCTAAATCCACAGAAGAACTGTGGTTAGTTGTCCAAGATGTTTGGGCCAACCTACCTGCCGAGTTCCTTCAAAAACTGTGTGCAAGTGTACCTAGAAGAATTGATGCTGTTTTGAAGGCAAAGGGTGGTCACACCAAATATTGATTTGATGTAGATTTTTCTTCTGTTCACTCACTTTGCATTTTGTTAATTGATAAATATAAACTATTAACATGTCTATTTTTGAAAGCATTCTTACTTTACAGCATTTTTTCACACCTGCCTAAAACTTTTGCACAGTACTGTATATATATATATATATATATATATATATATATATATATATATATATATATATATATATATATATATATATATATATATAATAAAAGGTAAAAGGTAGGAGGAATGACCGGCTGGCTGCCTAAGTTTGGACCCCACCTTATTGACATGCCAGTTTGTACACATTGCCCCCAAAGGAAGACCCCAACTTTAAAACCAATCTGTGAGTCAAACAAACACCCTCCTCTTTTTAATAGAGATGAGTGTAATCTACATTAAAGGCAGCCCTCGGTGCACAAGCTGGTTGGTCATTTCTAGCAAAGACAGCAAGCTGGGTTTGGAACAACCAATACACCTTGCAGGCCTTTATAATGCCAACTAGAGCAGAGCTGCAGCAGAGAATCCAGAATCACACCTCCTCTAGACCCTCCTGTTCATAATCCAGAATCACACCTCCTCAAGACACCCTGTTCAGAATCTAGAATCACATCTCCTCAAGCCCCCCCTGTTCAGAATCCAGATTCACGCCTCCTCAAGACCCCCTGTTCAGAATCCAGAATCACACCTCCTCAAGACCCCCCTGTTCAGAATCCAGAATCACACCTCCTCAAGACCCCCTGTTCAGAATCCAGAATCACACCTCCTCTAGACCCTCCTGTTCAGAATCCAGAATCACGCCTCCTCTAGACCCTCCTGTTCAGAATCCAGAATCACGCCTCCTCTAGACCCCCCTGTTCAGAATCCAGAATCACACCTCCTCTAGACCCTCCTGTTCAGAATCCAGAATCACGCCTCCTCAAGACCCCCCTGTTCAGAATCCAGAATCACACCTCCTCTAGACCCTCCTGTTCAGAATCCAGAATCACGCCTCCTCTAGACCCCTTGTTCAGAATCCAGAATCACATCTCCTCTAGACCCCTCTGTTCAGAATCCAGAATCACACCTCCTCTAGACCCTCCTGTTCAGAATCCAGAATCACACCTCCTCAAGACCCCCCTGTTCAGAATCCAGAATCACACCTCCTCTAGACCCTCCTGTTCAGAATCCAGAATCACACCTCCTCTAGACCCTCCTGTTCAGAATCCAGAATCATCATCATTACCTTTTAACGGGTACGGAACAATAATTAGGCCTCCTAGTCTTTTAGTTTGCATTCTGAATTTCTAAAGGCATGTGTTTATTTCTGGTGTGAAAGTCCTTTTGCAGTGGAAGTCGTTCAGTGCTGCTCCCAGCATGCTGCTATTGAAGCGAAGGGAAAGCACACTGAGCAGCCAATATGAGTTCAAGTCTCAGTAGCTCCCAATGTCAGTTGTATTGTTTTTGTTCCAATCCCCTGACTACTGCATGGTGTTCGCAATCATTCTGAGAGCTTCTGGGTTCTGTTTGTGAGCTGTTTCCATCTTATTCTCTAGAGCACACCCTACCCTAACCCTAACCCTACCCTAACCCAACCCTTTACCTGTCTGTAAGCTGTTTGATCTTATTCTGAAGAGTACACCCTACCCTAACCCAACCCTTTACCTGTCTGAGAGCTGTTTGATCTTATTCTGAAGAGCACACCCTACCTTAAGGGCACTGCCTTGCTTTATTTACTGAAGGAGCTCAGGTTCATACAGAACACACGCCTGTATTAATAAGTGTAAACCGTGCGTAAACAAAATTGCCTATCTATGAAAACAGAAGACCAGATCATTTCATTCTTATTAAAGTCCAGGGCAGGCTCCCTCACTCCCCTAAGAGAAAGGGTGCTCCTCCAGTCCAGGGCAGGCTTGAGGCATGTTAACAGGTAACATCAATCTATTCTTGTTTCCTACTCCCCCGCTCTCTTCCAGGGTGGTTGCTATGGTAACAGCAGTGCAGATGTCTCCTTTGCTCCAGTCTTTATGACAGAGATCGCAGTGTTGCCAGGTTACAAGCACTTAGTCAGCTCTTAAATGATTTTTTTGGGGATCGTGTTGCATTCATAAGGCAATGTTTAATGTCTGTCATTTACTATTGGTTAATGCAGACTTGCTTGTTCATGTGACCTGTATGCATTGGCTGTGTTTGTGTGTGTGTGTGTGTGTGTGTGTGTACAGTATGTCACTGTGTACTTGCTTTCCTATACTAAAGTCCCCACTGGTGTAAAAAGAATGATAAAATCTAATCTGAGGTTAGCACAATGTTTATGGCTCAAAAGTTGCAAGCTAACAAAATGCAAAACTATTCTATTTAGTTCAGCTTGCTATGAGCAAGTGGAGTTTGTAATAGACAAATCTAGACTTAATATGAGTCAACTAAATAGAAGAATATTCTTTAAATTCAAAATTAACAATGAATCAGTTATTTAACTATCCACAGGGTGCAGCACAGGGGAGCAGGGTAGAGCACAGGAGCGCAGGGTACAGCACACGGGAGCAGGATACAGCACAGGGGAGCAGGGTACAGCACAGGGGAGCAGGATACAGCACAGGGGAGCAGGGTACAGCACAGGGGAGCAAGGTGCAGCACAGGGGAGCAGGATACAGCACAGGGGAGCAGGGTACAGCACAGGGGAGCAAGGTGCAGCACAGGGGAGCAGGATACAGCACAGGGGAGCAGGGTACAGCACAGGGGAGCAAGGTGCAGCACAGGGGAGCAGGGTACAGCACAGGGGAGCAGGGTACAGCACAGGGAAGCAGGGTACAGCACAGGGGAGCAGGGTACAGCACAGGGAAGCAGGGTACAGCACAGGGGAGGAGGGTACAACACACGGGAGCAGGGTACAGCACAGGGGAGCAGGGTACAGCAGAGGGGAGCAGGATACAGCACAGGGGAGCAGGGTGCAGCACAGGGGAGTAGGGTACAGCACAGGGGAGCAGGGTACAGCACAGGGGAACAGGGTACAGCACAAGGGAGCAGGGTACAATACACTTCTTTAAGGGTTAACACTCCAATAATATGCAGTGCAGTAAAAGCAGAGCGTGCCGAATCACATGCCATCGACCTGTGAGCCTCTCAAAGCTGCTGAAACCTCCGGGGGATTAGAGGGAATCGAGTGTCTGTATCAGGAGGCTGAAGGACGGAGGAATGGAGAGGAGCAACAGCAAGAGATCGCACCGGACTGTATACACAGCACAGTCATTTCTGACCCCTCTGCAACTCGTAAATCTCTGTACAAAATCAGTTTTTTTGGTATATTTAGTGTGTCAGGTAAAAATGATCTAAGTAGAAACAGCAATCGATAATGACAGAGAACACGTGATAGGAAATTGAACACGTGAGAAATTCAAAATTAGGAAACCCTTGATGATATACACCGCTTGGCCATTTTATTAGGACTGGTCTGCCCGCTCGGATTTGCCCTGGCCCTGGTGTGGGGTGTGTTCTCCTGGTATACCCTGGTGTGGGGCATGTTCTCCTGGTATACCCTGGTGTGGGGCGTGTTCTCCTGGTATACCCTGGTGTGGGGCGTGTTCTCCTGGTATACCCTGGTGTGGGGCGTGTTCTCCTGGTATACCCTGGTGTGGGGCGTGTTCTCCTGGTACACCCTGGTGGGGGGCGTGTTCTCCTGGTACACCCTGGTGGGGGGCGTGTTCTCCTGGTACACCCTGGTGGGGGGTGTGTTCTCCTGGTATACCCTGGTGTGGGGCGTGTTCTCCTGGTATACCCTGGTGTGGGGCGTGTTCTCCTGGTATACCCTGGTGTGGGGCGTGTTCTCCTGGTATACCCTGGTGTGGGGCGTGTTCTCCTGGTACACCCTGGTGTGGGGCGTGTTCTCCTGGTACACCCTGGTGTGGGGCGTGTTCTCCTGGTACACCCTGGTGTGGGGCGTGTTCTCCTGGTATACCCTGGTGGGGGGCGTGTTCTCCTGGTATACCCTGGTGTGGGGCGTGTTCTCCTGGTATACCCTGGTGTGGGTCGTGCTCTCCTGGTATACCCTGGTGTGGGGCGTGCTCTCCTGGTATACCCTGGTGTGGGGCGTGCTCTCCTGGTATACCCTGGTGTGGGGCGTGCTCTCCTGGTATACCCTGGTGTGGGGCGTGCTCTCCTGGTATACCCTGGTGTGGGGCGTGCTCTTCTGGTAATCCCTGGTGTGGGGCGTGTTCTCCTGGTATACCCTGGTGTGGGGCGTGCTCTCCTGGTATACCCTGGTGTGGGGCGTGCTCTCCTGGTATACCCTGGTGTGGGGCGTGTTCTCCTGGTATACCCTGGTGTGGGGCGTGCTCTCCTGGTATACCCTGGTGTGGGGCGTGCTCTCCTGGTATACCCTGGTGTGGGGCGTGCTCTCCTGGTATACCCTGGTGTGGGGCGTGCTCTCCTGGTATACCCTGGTGTGGGGCGTGTTCTCCTGGTATACCCTGGTGTGGGGCGTGCTCTCCTGGTATACCCTGGTGTGGGGCGTGTTCTCCTGGTATACCCTGGTGTGGGGCGTGTTCTCCTGGTATACCCTGGTGTGGGGCGTGCTCTCCTGGTATACCCTGGTGGGGGTCGTGTTCTCCTGGTACACCCTGGTGTGGGGCGTGTTCTCCTGGTATATATACCCTGGTGTGGGGCGTGTTCTCCTGGTATACTGTCACTGGATCGCCCAGATTGCTTATGGGATTGACGGCGCTCTGCTACTACTGCTCTGATTCTGCACCTTCTAGCACCTTGTGGAGTCGATGCCACGTCAGGGCTGTGATCAGAGCAATCCGTGGCCTAATACTAGGCAGTCTATTTTTTATTTTATTTTAAATGCAAAACAGTTTCAGGTTTCTGTGTGCCTGCCTCCCCCAGTAACGCTCATGTGTTTTTCTGTTATAATGTTGCTCTCCAGTCAGCAACTAAATATGGAAAGCAAAGTTCATCAAAGCCTCATAAAACAGCTTCTCTTTGTTTAGCTGGAGAAAACAGCATGGTCTCTTAGAGACAGGTTTATTGACTCACTGAAGCTCTCCCCCAGAATAGAGAGAACCAGCCAGGCAAGAACAAAGACACATCCTGCTCTCACAGACTTAACCCCTTCACTCCTGATCTCGTGTAGAACTGTTCAGGGCTTGGTGTTCCACTGTGGGCAGACTGCCCCTGAAATACATTTACTATAGTGAAAGGCAGGGACCACACTGGGGAGTACCAGCTTTACCCCAGATATAAATAGGACAGCAGTGTGGAGTAGTGGTTAGGGCTCTGGACTCTTGACCATAGGGTTGTGGGTTCAATCCCCAGTGGGGGACACTGCTGCTGTACCCTTGAGCAAGGTACTTTACCTAGATTGCTCCAGTAAAAACCCAACTGTATAAATGGGTAATTATATGTAAAAAAAATAATGTAATTGTATGTAAAAATAATGTGATATCTTGTAAATTGTAAGTCGCCCTGGATAAGGGTGTCTGCTAAGAAATAAATAATAATAATAATAATAACTATACACGCTACTGTATCTAATATACTGGCATTGCAGGCAAAAAAATATAGAAATTACAAAGCAGGTGGTGTAACTAAATTCTGCAATTTAAAAAATTGTGACAGCGTGCAATAGCATCCCTGTCTCCAGATATCTGCATGTTACACTTTTTTGCAGCTATCTGGATAACCTTTTTGTATTAACATTACTCAGCCCAAGTTATTCAGATTCCAGAGATAGATGGAGGTGTGCGTCTGTCCGTCCGTCCGTCAGTCACACTCAGATGTTTGCGTGTATTTGGAGCGCCGCTGTGATGAAACACTGCGTTGCTAATTCTTATTCTTTACTATGGATATACTGCTGTGCTGCAGGTCATGGTCTCAGCTTCACACTGCTAGACCATGCCAGTGAGGCTGGCACTCAGTCCACCTAATGTAAGGTTTATTCACTCTAGTTTACTTGCATCACCGGTCACAGTGTGGATAGATGCAGCACGAAACAAACAACACAAATGTGGTTCTTAGATTACTGACTTTCCCAACCTTAGTTCCTTATTCTCACTATTGCAGTGGTGCTGAGAAGTTCACAACAGTACATCTACACTGGTTGTGACAGAAGCCACATGCTTTCCACAGGACATGTGCTAATTCTCTTTCCACTGGGTTTTTCTCTGTATACAATATGCATGGTTTGTGCTATACCATTAATTAAAGTACTGTAGTGTTTAATATCACTCCATGTCCCCTCTGCTTATTATCCCATGTTGAAATGTCCCACTCGTGACACAAAAGGAGCTGTTTTGATATACATGACGTCTGCATTGAGAGAGAAGGGTTTTTTCTGTCTCACAATGCAATCCACTAAGCAGTTGCCCGACAGAGTTGCTTTTTTCCAGCTCAGCAGCTGCTCAGTGAATCAGCAACATCTGGGCTCAATCAGCAGCTCTTTATTAAATATTAAAGCACAGCCCAGGCTTTCTGTTCCTCCGTTATCCTCCCCCTACCTGACTCTGTGTGTCGTCAGTCTCTTAACACAATCAAACATGATTACCAAGGCCTTGGGCTCTGTAAACAGGAAGCGCTGAGACGATAGATAACACTCAGTGTAGTTCAGCAGCAACTGCTGTGTGCTTTAATATTCAACAGGTCCCGACTCCTAGACTTCAGCTATCAGTATGATAAGCTAGCAACTCACTGTGAACTACATTCCTAGTACTTGTATGTTAATTGTGTGACAGATGAACTCTAGATTGCACACAGACGGAAATGCATCTCCTTATATCCCTAGATTCACAGAACCTCAATTACTCGAGTCAAAGAATGCCCTTACTGAGTTTCACCACAATTAAATAAGCTGTTCTCAACTGCCCGGCCACTTTATTAGGACCTAATATCAGGTTGGGCCATCGTTTGCCCCGATCCCAGGCTGCTGGAAGATGTCTCGAGGGATCTATTCAGTCATTAATAGTCCAGGCACGCGGTGCAGAGAGGTAAGATGAGGATTGGGATGATGAACACATCATTCAAGATCATCCCATACATGCTCAAACGGATTGAGATGCGTGGATTGTGGCGGCCGTGGAAGATGCCTGAAGTCTGTCTCCTCAAACCATTTGTGCAGAATTCTGGCGCAGGGGAAGGGTGTGTTATCGGCCTGAAATTAGCAATCCGCAGTGGTTTATTCAGCCTTCCAGAGTAATCAAGGGACCCAGGGTATAGCAGGAGAACACGTCCCAGACAAGAGGTAAGATCATGTATTTCAATCCCTGGTATTAAAATGGTATTCGAAGCAACTCTGTGAGTTATTTTCATTGCTGACTGCAATACCACATCGCCCTCTGCTGGAGACACGAGATTCTGAAGACCAAAGTGGTTTAAAAGATTCCACTCACACTGAGAAATGTTTGCAAAGTAGGAAAAATGACCCTGAACTGAGCCAAAATGCACGTGGGCCTACGTTAGATCTGATAAGCATAGAAAAAATTATAATGTGGCCACAGTGAAGTTCATTACTGCAAACGCCCTCTACGGGAGCTCCATTAACCCCTTAACGTACAAGGAACACGGGTCCCACAAATACAATGATGCAAACTTTCTTATTTTTGAGTCGCTCTCAAACGTGTTTCAAGAAGAAACGGTTTGAACAGCGAGCGCGCAGGTCCTTGTGCACCTTCAGGGGTTAAAGGTGAAACCACGGTAATACTTCATTTGTAAATGGACACTTAGATTTTCAAACACAAGTCAAACAACCACAGAAAGTTTAAAAAAATATATATTTACAGGTGTACAACAGCAACTTGAACAAACAAACGTTTAAAAAAAAAACTAACATAAAAAACAACACTCACCATTACTGTACATTTTAAACTGAAAAACAGACATTAAAACAAACCGTCTTTTATAGAAGAAAAAATGTACAGTATATATAGATTTTTTTACACTATTGGAAATCATTTAACCAATCTTTTTTTTTTTTTTTTTAAAGGCGTAGTAACAAACGAGACAAGAAGTTCACTCTGTCACAGGGAATACACAGATTAGTCAAAACAACAGAGAATGGGTTTTCTGATCCACTATAAGCTGTGTGAGAGTTGTGTGCAACTATTCAGCAACAAGCATGGCAGAGCAGAAGGATCTCAGTGACAATGTGTCGCTCAGGCAGCGCTTGCACAGGGAGAGGAGGGGGAGCAGGAGCAGGCTTGTATCAGTGGAAAGGTAGTTTTAGTGCGGGCGGGATAGGGGTTCAATATCCAGTAACACAGGAAGCAAGTCAATAAGGACAGGAAACATAGTTAGGGCTGTATTTTTTTCACTGTAAAAAAAAAAAAAGCTTTTTTCCCCACAGCATTTCATGGTCTAAAAATAGCAGTGGTGGGCAGCGATATGAAAATTTGACATCGATGTCATGCATGTGTTTTGATATCATTATCGAATTTTTCCCAAACACAACTGCAATATATTATATATATATATATATATACACACACACACACACACACACACAATACATTAACAGATATTTACCTATGAAAAGCAATAACTTACTTTAACTGTGTGATTCTTTGCTTCATAATATCCCTACGGTCGGCTAATAGTGCGAAACGTACTGCAAAATGCAAATAGCGTTTGGTACCATAATGCCAATCAATGAAATAAAAAGCTTCAATAATACTTGAGTGTGTGGCGTGTCTCTGCCTAGGAGGCTGTATCTATAGGGTTTATTGTATTGCAACATGAAATAAACTTGATTCACCTGTGTTAGTATTTCAGCAGCACTGGCAATAAAAAGCATGTATCTTTATGGAGAGCAGTGTGTGGTGTGGGATATTTCCAGTTTCGTCTTGCTGTTCTTCTATTTAAACATAAATCCATTACAGCACAGCAAATGAATCTTATTATTAAAACTGATGCTTAGCTTAGACACACCATGTTTATTTCACCAGCAGTGCTCAGGTTTCATCAGTTATTGATGAAGCACACAATTGTAGAATCCCACAAATTATAGCGTTGTGACAGAATGAACCAGCTTTACCTGAGCCACAATGAAAACAACCTGGAAACAAAGACAACTATGAGGGACATGGTGTGCTAGCTACAAGGAAATCGATAGAAAATGCCTTTCTGAAGCTTTGTATTGTTTAAGCATGTGTGTATTAAGATCATGCTCAGATCCCATCTACAACAGTACATTGCTTCAGAGGTTGTGTAAGACCACACGCTCTGCAGAGCTACTTCACTCGCCCTTGACTGGCGAGTAAATGTGATTTCTACAGAGTGTGTGCTTCCGCTAGCTCAGTGCATCTTAATGCACAGACAGCAGAGCCTCACATGTGCTATGTATCATATTATTATTTTAGTATTAACACCCCTATAATACACCCCGCTTGGACGCAGATCAAAGACTGAACGGGGAAGACTAGTGATATTCCGTTAACCTCACACAGCATTTTACTCAAGTCTTTCTTTGAAATACTGAAACAATGCAAACAAACAGACTTTGCTACCCTGTCAAGACGTGGATTTTCAGAGAACTTTTTTATGAACCTTTGTTGAATTGCATATTCAATTTCAGAAACAGCGTTGTCAAAGATTGCTTACGAGCAGATCAATTCAATCTCATGAGATATCTGCTAACAAGATCAAAACAGTAAAGGGCAGTTCATGTCCTGTGTGCCCAACACTGCTGCCACCTTTATTACAGCAATATAAGGCAAGGTTTCCAGTCCACTGGTATACTGGAAGACATCACGGAATGCTGTATGTGAACAAGACTATTCCCAAAATCATTGGCTATTCTCTCTTCCCTTTCCCCATCCCCAACTTCCATTCATGGGAATATTATTGGGTTGTGAAGTCCGAGAGCCACACTGCTTCCCTCCCTCCCTCCCAGTCCCTCAGCTCTAACCACTAGAGCCACACTGCTTCCCTCCCTCCCAGTCTCTCAGCTCTAACCACTAGAGCCACACTGCTTCCCTCCCTCCCAGTCCCTCAGCTCTAACCAATAGAGCCACACTGCTTCCCTCCCTCCCAGTCTCTCAGCTCTAACCACTAGAGCCACACTGCTTCCCTCCCTCCCAGTCCCTCAGCTCTAACCACTTGAGCCACACTGCTTCCCTCCCTCCCGTCTCTCAGTTTTCACCCCGGGGGTCACACTGCAGTAGGAGGGTAGCGCCCTGGGTCAGCCTCACAGCCACAGCAGCAGCACCCCCCGGTGGCCGGGGTCAATGGGGCATGGTGGTGATGCGCATGCTCTGCGAGGCGATGGGGTAGGAGACCATGGGCGTGGTGGCGTGGCTGATGGTGATCCCGGTGAGAGACTGCGCCATGGAAACTGCCACGGGGGCCACGGAAACGGCGACAGGTGCCATGGAAACAGGGGGCACCATGCTCTGAGCGATGGTCTGTGCCAGCGCTGCGGAGAGGGGCGTGATTTCAGAGTTGAGGTGTGGCAGGGGGGCGCTGGAGGGAGCTGCGTTGGCAGCGACAGGGGCAGGGGTCCCCAGGTCCTGCTGGATCACTGGGCGGGGCTGCATGGCCTGGCTGCTCAGCGTGGTGTGCGTCTGGGCGATGCCATGGTTGTAGGAGGTCACCGTGCCCACAGAGGGCAGGCTCTGCTCAGAGGGAGCGGGGGTGGAGGTCAGAGTCAGGACCTTGCCCTGGAGGCGGAACTGGGCGTTCTGTTCCAGCAGGACCTCGTTGGTAGCGATCAGGTTGTGGACCTGCAACAGAAGAGAGAGGAATGGCTGTAATCAGGCTGACTCAATATCTGCAGGAATCACATCATGTACTTTTCAATAATTGTTTTCAGAATCACTTTTCTGTTCAAATCAATCACTGCCCACCAATTAAATCATCTAAAGAATGGGACAAAATCATTGGGGTCAATTCCATTTCCCATTCCCTTTTAATCAATTCCAACCCAACACTGATCATGACTGCAAAAAGCAGTATTCTGTTCAGTGGCAACAAATTACGTCAATTGAAGTCCCTGTTTGTCAGTCAATTAAATCATCTTCAAACGAAAGCAGTTGAACAAACACAACAATCATTTTATCTGTAAAATATAAACTCCAGTTCCTTTGAAGGAACTGGATTTGGGAACGGATTTTAAAAAGGAATTGAAAAACAGGAATCGACCCTGACTCTGACCACTCTCTCTAACAGCGTGTGTGAGTTGCTTCAGTGTATTTTTGCCTTTATAAGTTAGTGGAGGTCTGCGGCGCTGTTCAGCTCAGTTGAGCAGCCTGGGTGTACTGAACCCTGCAAAGCGCACCTGTCTCTTGAGCTCCTCCACCCTCTTCCTGAGCAGGACGTTCTCCTCCTCCAGCAGCCTGTAATCCACGGGCCGGGGCGAGGGCTGGATCCCGAACTCAAAACTCTCCGCGAAGCGCATGCTGTCCATCCGGCGCCTCTTCAGCTGCAGGGCCGGGTCAAAATCCTCGAACCCGGGATCGAAAATCCCTTCCATCATGGGGTCGTACCCGGGGCCGCGTTCAAACCTCCGAGCCCCGACGGCCCCCGACACGCCCGAAACCCCCGGCTGCTCCCGCGGGGGGCGGCAATCTAAACTAACCCCTCCCACTACCCCTCCCACCAACCCTAACCCCGCCCCCCCTCCACGCAACACCTCAAACTCAAAATCCTTCTGCAAGTGCCTGAATTTGCACTTGTTGCCTCTTTGGCACTCTCCCTTCAGGAAGTCCCGGCAAATCGGCACCTCCCCGCGGCTGTGGGGTAAGTCGGTGGGCGACAGGCCCAGCCCGGCCGCTACCTTGCCCCGTAGCCGCGGTGGCAGCTCCCCGGTCTTCTTGTAGTAGTCCTCGTCCTCTTTGGAGCCGTGCACGAAGCGGCAGTTGGCGCGCACGCACTCCTTGTTCTGGTGGTCGTGGCAGAAGATGAACTCGTTCTTCTGCACCCCCAGGTCGGGGACCTCGTTGAAATCGGGGTGCCGGAAGCGGCAGCGCTTGCCACGCTTGCACACGTTGCGCAAGAAGTCCCGGCAGATATCATCTCCCGCCGCCGCGCCGGCCTCATCGCTGCCGCTGCTGCTGCTGTTCAGGTAGTTGTCCCGATCAGGCATGGTTCCAGTTCTGATTACTAAAGAGCTAACGGGTATCAGAAAAGGCCTGCGTGTTCAATCAGGGATATTTCACCTTTGATTCTCGACTCCAGCTGCAAGGAAAGAAGAGACAGAACATGGTTTTTATTTGTCTGCTAACAGTTTCAGGGGTAAACTCCTCGTTCTCAACTCATTTTGATTAATTCTACCGTCTAATCCTACTTCTACAATGCTCTTTGCATGCATGCTTGTTGTGGGGAGTTTGAACTGTTATCCTTGTGGAGGGTCCCTCACCGGTTCAATCGCTAGTCAATACATTTCATGCAACGTTGGTCTGAATATTCAGACATTTGTCCCAGCACTAGTTTGAAGGTTAAGAGGAAAGAAGCTATAAAGGTGCAACCGGCAACCAATTTTCTAACTGAATATCAGACAGGTAATAATCAGCAATAGCCAATGCATAGACAACACTGTCATTCCAAAGCAAGCAGCCAAGTAATGTGTAGACTCTGCACAAAAACCTTGGAACTGGACTCACGCCAGTACAGTAAAACCTATCTAATACTGTCCCGAAAAAACATAGGCATCCTTTATCCGAACACCTTGAAACTCTATTACAGGACATACAATAGGAGTACTGTCCAGGTATACCCTGTAGTTCAAGGATTGTAGTAATGTAGCTCCCGAGTGGCGCATCCAGTAAAGGCGCTCCTCGCAGGATGTGCCCTATAGCCTGGAGATCGCTGGTTCGAATCCAGGCTATGTCACAGCTGACCGTGACCGAGAGTTCCTAGGGGGCGGCGCACAATTGGCTGAGCGCTGCCCGGGTAGGGAGGGCTTAGGTCGGCAGGGGAATCCACGGCTCACAGCGCATCAGCGACCCCTGTGGCCGATAAGGCGCCTGTGGCTCTGCAGCGGAGCCGCCAGATCTGTGTTGTCCTCCGGCACTATAGGTCTGGTAGCATTGCTGTGGATCTGCAGTGCGAAAAATGACGGCTTGGAAGGAGCACGTTTCGGAGGACGCGTGTTTCAGCCTCCGTTTCCTGAGTCGGCGGGGGGGTTGCGAGCGGTGAGCCGGGGATACAGATAATAATTGGGCATGCTAAATTGGGGTGAAAACCGGGGTAAAAAATAATTGGCGACGACTAAATTATAAAAAAAAAAAAAAAAAAAAAAAGGATTGTAGTAATGTTATTTTTTACTTTCTCCATTATGTAAAGGATTTTACTGTAGATGCACCAAACACATGGGACATGCACATATATACTCAACATACTTGATTATAAACTTAAGCAACGGGAAAAAACTGAATAAAATGTCAATGAAAAATATATTTATTATGTGTCCAAAACTACTTTTTTCAGCTACATTTAAAAATATTTCATGCATGAAAGGGTTAACAGTTCCCTCTAAAGCCTTGGGAACTCAGAGCCACTCTGTGGCTTGGAACTTGGTTTCAAGAGACCAGGTTTCAGGTCACTGCACGGCACACCAGGGCAGACTTGGGGTTTGAAACAGCAAAGTTGCCTCAAACTCGGTCTCCTGGAACCAGGTTTCAAGCCACTGTTAAAAAGTGGCATTGTGTTCCCTCAGCTTAAGACCTTCTCAGAGTCACTGACCTGTGTGGCCCGCGTTGGCGTGACTTTGTCTCAGTTTCACTTCTCACCACTCAGGCTGGACCGTCTCCATCATATTGGCACAGATGCCAGTCTGAGAATTGCCTCGCTGCACTCCCTCAGGGCACCATCTCTACAGTGGGACAGAAACCAGCGAGTCAACCAGGTACCAAATTAGGGGTGCAACAATGAATCGATGCATCTACTATTGAGCATCTGTCCTTAAAGTTAAATTAATCAGGATCTGTGAGATTAATTCAAATGTTTTGCTTTTGGACATACATTAACAGTAATGATCAACCACAGTTCAGACAGAAATTACTTCTGTTCAAATACTATTTTTTATTATTATTACAATGTTAAAGGGGCATCTGATGCAGACGCATGCATATTCTTTTCAGTTGTTAAACTCAAGTCCTTTGTGTTTCTTTTTTTATAATCGTATGTGTTCTAATTTGAATATAAGTTGTGCCTTCTTGTTTAACTATTATGCACAGCAGTGTTTTTAGTTATTGGACCATCTGATAAAAAAAAAAAAACTGCTTGTTCTTTATTTTGAAAAATAAAACGTCAATGCATTGATTATCATTGAAAAATGTCTATACAATAATCGAATACAAAATGAGGGTTCCGATTGCACCACTAGGTAAAACACACGACACTCCAGCCTGCAGTGATTAGCTCCTGAACTGCTTGAGACACCTGTGTGTGTGCGTGTGAGCTCCTCTCCGAGCTTCACCCCTAAAGAAAGGTGGCTCACTCAACTCCTCTGTGCTGTAAAACATCCCAATAACATGCAGCTGTGGCAATATCTCAGTACAGGCTGATCAAACCAACCCCAAAGTCATGCAGACCAGGGTTTTGGCCAATGCATGCTTTATTATAATAATACTGAAGGCTGTTTGAAAGGGCGATTAACCATACACGGTTAGGATAAACCACAGCTAGGTTTTACAGCACAGGAAGATCTTCAATACCCCCATGCTGCGAATTGCTCTGTGGCTTAACCAGGTGGGGTACAGATTCATCCAATCAGCCCTTAGCTTCTTACCAGAATGTTATGATCATTTAAAGTAACAGATGTTATGAGGGTTTGAAGTTGAAATTACATTATTATTTATTATTATTAGTTTATTTAGCAGACGCCTTTATCCAAGGCGACTTACAGAGACTAGGGTGTGTGAACTATGCATCAGCTGCAGAGTCACTTACAACTACGTCTCACCCGAAAGACGGAGCACAAGAAGGTTAAGTGACTTGCTCAGGGTCACACAATGCGTCAGTGGCTGAGGTGGGATTTGAACCAGGGACCTCCTGGTTACAAGCCCTTTTCTTTAACCACTGGACCACACAGCCTCAGGCTAAGGTCAGGCATTCGGAAAAGCTTGGTTTCCTAATGTTATGTACTGTAAGAGGTGTGCTTTGCCACCACGCTTGAAAAGAGGCGGTAGACTTGAAAGCATTTGCACAGTTTACAGGCTTCCTGGCGGTAATCGAGGAATGTGTGCGTTAAAGAAGCCAGAGTCCCTTAATTAGATACACCGGGCTGGTCTGCTACGTGAACATGTCAAGGATGTCGGTAACGCGCCCCTCCACCACGGCTGGGATTTAAATCTAGAGCCATCAGTGTGATGAAAAAGTTTACAAATCGGATAAGTGGTGTTTAAGACCTTCGTTAGGTGAACAGATGAGGAGTTCGTATCATGGTCATAATGACTGCTTTACAGCACGTGGAGTAACTTCTTCTGTTCAAGGCACATGTAAAAATGCAAGTGTAACATACAGACAAGCCCATATACCCCCACAGTGTACCGTAAGCGGTGTAATACGTTTCTCGTTTTTACAGGGGCTCTGGACAATAAAATAGAAACTAGAAATACAGTTCTATATACAAGCACCTGCTCTTATTTCACTGTCAACGTACCCGCAAACCCGCACGACAATATGGACAAGGTATTTAATTATTAATACAGAAGTCATTTAATAGCAATTTGGGTTGAAATGGATGATAAATGATTTCATCAGACGGGTTTGGACATGCACTAAATAAATCCCATGACCGTGCTCGAGTGAATTCTGTATCCAGCAGTGACATACATAGCCAAAATAAGACGTGGTTTACCGCAACTAGCAGGACTCGCTATCAAGTCAAACCCTCGCTCAATCACCGGGACCCGCTAAGCCACAGGGGGCCCGGTTCTGTTTCCACACCGTCCCCAAAAACCTTACCTTTTCCTCGCTAAAAACAACAACACGAAGCCGACAACAGCGTCCGGACTGCGGCTCTCAGTCGCTTGCAAATGCGCATAAATGAGAAGGCCTCACCGCTAACCTCCTAGCTCTCTTTAAAAAAAATATCAGCCGCTATAATATTATTGTTATTATTATTATTAATAATAATTTTAATATACATGTAGGAAGACAAACCTAATACAAGCCAGTCCTCCAAACACAAGGATACCTCTGCTAAAGAAGAGCGTTCTTCTCCTAGCTCCCCGAGTCCTCAGAACACGCCACGCAGAGCGCCCCCTCCCGACGCACTCCGGGATTGTCAGTATTTTACTGCACCACTAAGGCGCTCTCAGAGCGACTTGTATGTTTACATGAATTTTGTATTATTTTATTTCAGTACGCAGTTGAATTGCCTAACCACTATAACTACCTTTAACCCATTAAGTACTAAATTACATTTCCTTTGAAAAAATGAGAGCACAAGTAATGTGACACATTCTAAATCAATATTTCTTCACAGAAAAAAAAAAAATGTTATCCTTCGTTTTGACTACAAACTGCTGCGTCCCCGTGTTTGTAATCATTCAGAGCAGTAAAATTTCACGACTGTTATGAAGCTCAACATGGAGCTTTATCATCACTGTGGGTAAAACACCAAGAAATGTATCATTTGGGCTTCAGTTTCTTATTTTATATTGAGGCGTCATAAAAGAATCTCAAGGGCTGTGTTTGCAGAATTAACAGATACATTTAGACTTCACTCTTGTGGTTGACAAAATTAGAGTCATAAAGTTATAGTTAAGAGGAAATTAAAATAACAGGTGGATGCCAGTTATAAATGCTCCACGAATTACAACGTACCCTGTCCTCAAATGAAGACAATGGCACTCAATGGGTTAAACCGCCATGTTTACACACGATCCTCTAACTGTCCAAATACATGAATCATCTCTTCAAATCTGTGCAATGTTTTTTATTATGAGCAAGCTGCTCTTACAGCCGGAGAACCCCATATAGTATTCAATCTTAATGTAACGATTTTAACCACTCGAAATATGTTACTAATGACAGAACACATAATCGTGGAATTACTTCTTCTGTTGAAGACACATGTACACATGTGATTGAGATATACAGAGAACTCCATCTACCCCACAATGTGGCTCCCAGTAACTTCTACATCTGTACAAATACTACAAAAAACGCAAGTTTAATGACAATCGCTTGGACTGGGGCTTTCTGATTTGTTTTTAACTGAAAGACTTCAAGTTGAAATGTTTGTCATTTGAAATGTTTGAGTATTTCGCTGTTATGGATGTTATTCTAAACATTAGTACCAAGTTTCATGACAATTAGATCATAGATTAGATTAAGGGCGTTGAGGGTAGGGAGAGATTCAAGAGATGTTAAAATGAACACACTGAAATAAGTCCCTCAGCTCAAACCATTAGAGCCACACTGCTTCCCTCCCTCCCAGTCCCTCAGCTCTGACCACTAGAGCCACACTGCTTCCCTCCCTCCCAGTCCCTCAGCTCTAACCACTAGAGCCACACTGCTTCCCTCCCTCCCAGTCCCTCAGCTCTAACCACTAGAGCCACACTGCTTCCCTCCCTCCCAGTCCCTCAGCTCTAACCACTAGAGCCACACTGCTTCCCTCCCTCCCAGTCCCTCAGCTCTGACCACTAGAGCCACACTGCTTCCCTCCCTCCCAGTCCCTCAGCTCTAACCACTAGAGCCACACTGCTTCCCTCCCTCCCAGTCCCTCAGCTCTAACCACTAGAGCCACACTGCTTCCCTCCCTCCCAGTCCCTCAGCTCTAACCACTAGAGCCACACTGCCTCCCTCCCTCCCATGTGGTCCACTGCAATCCACTGACCGTTCACACAAGTATTGTGTGGTATGGAGATAATGATCTTTATTTAGTTGATTTGTTTAAACACGAGAAACGGTCTGCAATTCATTGAAATCCTGGTCTGCCCATTGATCCACGTCCTATTGAGTTACCTTTAGATCCTCCAATGTATTAGCGAAGTAAGTGTTAGTAATTAAAAATATCTAAGTCTGCATGTGTTAATGTTGGTTCTGCCATTTGCTCATAAACTCTATTCCAAGGCTCCCTCCCCCGCTACATGTGATGAAAATTACTTTCAGCAACATTCAGACTGCATGCAGTTGTTGGGATTAAACTTAATTTGAACATTGAAGGTCCTTTACCAGAGAAACATCATACTGATCAATCAGGATGAAAATCAGGGATGCATTTTCTAATTTCCATTTAACTGCTTCTCATTTAGAAACTACACTGTTGCCACTCACTTTAAAACAATGATTCAACTTGTTGCAGCCAAACAACTCCTCCTAAACAGCAAGCCTTGAAATAAACTGAATTAAAGAGCACTTTGGGCAGGCTGCAGATCACCAGACCTGGTTGGCAGCTCTGGTCTGTATGGGTTCAATGCACGGCTGATGGGTTGTTTGAAATGCTCCCTTTTAAACACGTCCATGCCTTGCAACCTTCACACAGACATGAAGCACCAGCCCCTCAAGCATCCCATCTACAGATACGATGGGAAAGTTCGGAACAGAACACGCTTGGGGTGTTCTATTAGTGCGAGCATTCCATGCCAAGAGGCTGGATGGGAAATACAGTAAATAACTCATTGACAGCCTCTTAATTGCACCTTAAACCTACACCTCAAAGCAATGCGATTCAGCATATCAAACTCTGGGACTATTGGGAAGAGCTCACAGAAGCCAGGGTCACCTGCACACAAGCAAGCTCCCCAAGTACTGAAACACTTAAAAAAGGACCACCGATCATATGAAATTAATGAAGCACGATTAACAGGAAGTGATTTAAAACCAAAAAAAAGTTCTTTATTTTTGTACAAAGCTACTGCATCAGACTGGGAATGTACAGAGTCCACTGGGATCCACAGAGGAAGGCGGCTCTTTCTGCACCCCTCCAGATTGTCTCATGGGTCTCCGGCACGTAGGTGGCTGTAATGGGTGTCTCTGCCCGCGGCGGGGGTATCCTGTCCAGGCACAGCGGTCCTCGTGAGGGGGTCCTGCTCAGGGGTCTGAGCTCAGCAGTCACTGCTCAGTCACAGCCAGGCTGCAGTAGCTGTGGAGAAGCTCTCTATTTAGACCTCTGCCTCATCTTTCTCCTTTTGCGCTTCAGCCTGCAAGGAAAAGGGAGGGCAAAGGTAATTAGTTCAGCTGGACAGTACTGCACACCAAGGAGGAGAGACACACAACCCTGGGTGGAAGTGATCCGAATGGTCAGAAATGCAAGATGACCTTTTAAAAACTACAGCTGGTGAATCTAGTATCAAAAACGTCTTGTTTTACCACCAAGCTGGGCTGAACAGTTTTAAATTTCTTAAATGTAAAACCTAAGACAAATTGTGCATCTCATAAATCAAGACCATGCAAGCGGTGAGAACAGGGACGTTGTCAGAAGGAGATGGCACTTTGTAAAACCCTAAAACTACATTTAGCAAATGGTAAAAACAGGGCATTCCGTCTAAACGGATTAATCGAAAAGAAATGCTGCTTACCTGCGCATACGCTTCTTTCTCCACTGTAAGGGAAAAATTACATTAGAGTTAGAGGGGACTTCACAGCAAAATCACAACCAAACCCCGCGTCTCCATTACAAGGGAACAGGTGCTGCAGAATGTACCGTCATGCGCGTGGCCTGAAACGCACTAGAATCCACTCCACGCACACGCAAAACCCCAAAGCATGAAAACGCCCCTCACGATAATACGCAGATAGAAATGATACTCAACCGACATTGCTAGCTCTGGATGCAAAATACTGCATTGTGATCAGTAAGGTGCGACACCACGTTGTAGAAACACGAACCAACATTTAAGGCCAGGGCCTCGATGGGCTAAATGCACGTTTTAGAGACTGCAGCAATCGGGCGCACTGCGCAAAACAGAAGCAGTGTGTGCGACACACACACGGAGCCACAGCACTGCCGTGGAGCTAGCTAAGCGATCCATATCGACATGGTCTAAACACATGGCTGTGTTCGCCATGCACAAGTATGTGTAGAACATGAGCAAACACGTAACACTAGCTATTGGAATAGGCGACACGCACCATGCACCATTTGCAAGGCCGCCACACGCATTGAATTACTTCATATCACAATCGTGTGCAAATTAACCGGGGTAAACCACTTTTAAATACATGTACAGAGATTTCATTTGTATTACTATCGCTACAACATACGATAGTACAGTAATTGAGGACAATCATTTCCACCTCATTATTTCATTGCCTGACAGTTGACTACAATTCCTTTATTTAATTTAAATATCTTGCTTTGTAAATGCATCGTCTACTTAAAGACAGACGAGGTCAAACATCTCGGCCGCCACACACATTTCAGTAATAGGCAAGGCTACACACGAGAGGGTTTTTCAAAACAGATAAAACGATACAACACAGCCTCCCTTACCTTGGCTCGCATCCTGGGAAGATGTGTCTGTAAACAAAGTAAAGACAGCAGTTAGTGAATTCCGTGGATGGTCTCGTATTTAGCAGGATTCTTTCGGATTGTTGCATGAAAATATCAGAGAGCCGCACACAAACACAAACCTACCTTCCAAAGATGGCAGCAAATTCCAAGAGAACGTGACGACGTGAGAGGCGGGTATTTAAAGACTTACAGTGACGTCACCAAGCCGCCACCCCCCGTGAAGGATTATTAGAATTGTAGTTCTTGTAGTTCTATCATTAAATAATAGAGCGAGTTTTGCAAATATATATAGTTTGCATTTGTCAGTTCTTTATGCTTTGCAGTTATTAAAGTGTTTAATATTTAGAGTTTAATTCATGGCTGAAGTATTTCCAATGATATTAGTTTTTAGTAACGTGTGCATAGCCGTGCTGGTGCCCATTAAGCATTAAGGAGAACTGTGATACGCTGTGCTGCTGACCCAGTATATATATATATATATATATATATATATATATATATATATATATATATATATATATATATATATATATACACATACACATCGCGATTGATGATTAGTGGGATAATCTTCCATCGATTTCCAAACTGCTGCACGGATGATACGCACACTCTGTCCTTGCAGGAAATGAACCCGATCGCGCTCTGGTCGCACGCTAATATAATTGAGTATTCACCTTCCAAGTCCTTCTTCACTGAGGAATGTTTGTTTCCCTCAAATCAAAGCCGAACCATATACTCATTCAGATTTAGAAATGCACATCCACAAACTCGGTTTAGGCAAGCCTGCAGGTGGTTTTTCAGTAAATACAATGATAGATAGATAGATAGATAGATAGTTGTTTTTTTAACAGCCAACTGCCTATTGTGTTTCTTCCAGCAAGCACTGAGGTGTGCATTAGAACTGGGCAGCAGTGTGGAGTAGTGGTTAGGGCTCTTGACTCTTGACTGGAGGGTCGTGGGTTCAATCCCTGGTAGGGGACACTGCTGCTGTACCCTTGAGCAAGGTACTTTACCGAGATTGCTACAGTAAAAAAAAAAAACCCTCTATAAATGGGTAATTGTATGCAAAAAATAATGTGTAAAAAAGAATGTAATTGTATGTAAAATAATGTGATCTCTTGCAACAATTGTAAGTCACCCTGGATAAGGAGGTCTGCTAAGAAATAAATAATTGCAGGCGTGGTTTATTTTACATTGACATGTGTGTCTGTGGTTCCCGACTAAATAATCATCGTGTGTGCAGATCCCCTGTATAATACAGTCTGAACCTGCAGCTTGATTACTGTGTGATAGCACTGCACAAAGTACCACAAGATCCCCATTGCACTAGAACACGCAACACAAGATGCAGATATAAAATAATGAAGTCAAACTACATTTTTGTTCACGCAGAAAAACTTGTTTTGACTAAAATAACTAATTAACTTTCATCTATGGTCACATTCTTATTTTCTCAAGTGTATCAAATCCTGTGTAGACCCACTCGTGCAATTTTGCTTGTTTTATGTAATCTATTCCAATTTGTTAAATCCACATTGTTGTGTGCTCCACTGAACAGCTTCAGTCTTCACTATGTTGTCTGACATTATGGGAAGTGCTACATGTTAAAAGATGGCATGTTTCAAAGATGATGCAAAATAGACTACTGGTTTCTGCAGATACACACCATAATATTTCCATTAAAGGTGAAACACTTCCATTGTAAAATTTGAATTTGTGGATGCCACTTGTTGGCAAGGTTCCCATCTTACAGACCCTACAATTATAAACAGGGGGAGACAGTCCAAGGAAAACACAGCAGGATATAAACAAACAAAAGAACACTCAGACACGTCACGATAAGTTCATTATTCAGTTTATTTATAATCCCCATAATGACCCAAAACCAGATTCTGATGTTACAGGGCGCTCCTATCAAACACAATAATCACACAGAGCCTTCGAGAGCGGGAGTCCCCTCCCCCCAAAAAAACTAGGAAAAGGAAACAGGGACCCCCCCCCCTCCAAAATACTAACCCACCCAGGCAGCTCCCCCCCCTCCCTCCCCGAGGAGGAGGCGTGCAGCTACAACTAACCAGAGACACACTCCAGTACTAGCTAAAGCTTGCGTCTATATAAAACAGTGATGTTAAAAACCACCTTTGCAGCCAACCACAGAAGGGATTGAAGTAGTTTTAAGAAACAAAACACTAGTACAGAATATATTGTGTATCCTGAGTTTGATGGTTCATTGGGGGGGCGGGGATGTATTTTAGCTGTTTGGACTTAACAGTACATTTAAATGCCATTTCCTTCCCCTAAGAAGTTACTTATTTAAAGAACTGCTTATCACCTATTAAACTATGGATATGACCTTTCTCATTTTTAAAGCAAATCAGATCAGCCTGGTCTAAATCAGACAGGCTACTGCCTATACAGTGGGAAGTGCTGTTTGGGTGTCAATGTCGTCGATGCTTTACTGGGTTTTACAAAAAAATAACCTCTAATTGAAATTCTGTGTTACTACAAAACCACATGGCATGTAGAATGCAGCAGATAAAACGAAACGCAAGTAAAAGTTGCATTAAGATCAAAGTTAGCAATTCAGACGTTTCGGAACAAAAGTACAAAAGGTTCACAGCCACATCCGCCTACATTAGTTTCCCTTTGTAAACAATCTGCGCTACAAAAACTAGCTCACATTCAAGCATAATTCTGCACAAACTCATTAGTTTTGGTGATTATACACCATTGTCTAATTAAAGATAAAAAGCTCACACAACGAAAACTAAACCAAAAAAATGTATTGTGCAATAAATTTAAAAGCCTTTTTACCCTACAGAATATTTGCAAATATAAAAAATGCCACTGTAACGGGTAACTATCACTACTGGAGAGCAGTTAACTGCTACTAAAAGCAGAGTGGTGTTTGGAGCTGAAGTTAGATAGGTATTCGTTAGGTAGTCACCTCTTGCACCCAATTCCCAAGCAGGTAGCACAATGTATGCGAAAGGAAGGACTAGTTCGTCCCTTTTTCCCCAGATTTAGTTTGGGGGTGGAGTGGCTGTTTTTAGGATTTAGCTGGCACCGGTCGGCAGCTCAATGTTTTTCTGCGACTGGGTCACTTCTGATCACCTAGTAAAACACACGGCTGTTATATAAAAAAAGTACAAACAGTAGATCCTGATGGTTAGTACGCATTGCTGTTGTTATTAACTTCATAGTAATTACTGTTGCCCTGCTGCAGAGCAGGGCAGTCGGACAGGTCGATAGGAGCACGTGTTGTATGCCAACAGTCTGACACGCTGCTTTTTCTCTATTTAAAGAAAGGGAAAAGAGAGAAAGAAAAAAGCAGGTGGCAGTGGGGCTGTCGTTGTTCTCGTTTCAAGTCGGGGTTCGGTACAGACACTACGGAACGAGGGGGGCAGGCCGGCTCTCGGGGCGCAGACGTCAGGTCCTTCAGTCCGCGGACTCGCTCTCCTCTGCTCCCTCGCCGGTTGTAGCGTTCTCGGCGGTCTTGGAGGCCTGCAGAGACAATGTTGTCGGGTCAGTGATGTTAAACTAGACAGCCTTGTAGGTAGTGAGGCACGAACACATTGTTCACATTGAGCTCTCCACAGAAACCAGGCGCTGGCAATTGAGTGAGGGGCGTTGGTGTTGACTGGGCTCATTCGCTATTCAACTTGAAATCAGAAACATCTGCTTGAGGTTTGTTAATTTTCTTAGACTGTGGAGAACAGCGATCCACACAAACCCAAGCAGCTGTCTCTTCACTTGGAATGGTAAATTATCCCACTCAACACCAATGACCCTCACCTGTGGAGAGCCTGATCTGAATAATCGCTTCTTGCAGCTCTACCTGAATGTCAGGAGCTACTCACTGTTAGCAATCTGTCTAACAAAGAGACTTGGAAATATCTCAATAACACTGCAATGTTTATTATAACAGGAACCAACATATTTCAAATGGGACTAAACATTTGTGATCAGTGCATTTGCAGTCCATTTTTGGTCCCTTAATGCTTTATTTTGCCATCTATTGAGCTTTTCTGAGGGTCACTAAACACATTATGAATGTGCACAAAGCCCGAGACAGACAGGCGAGGCGCGGCACCGCTGGGCATTTTCACGCTGCAGTACCACTAGTCTGCACCCGGACTCACAGGAGCGGTATGCACTGTGCGGTACAGTGGTATCGCTAGTCTGCACCCGGACTCACAGGAGCGGTATGCACTGCGCGGTGCAGTAGTATCGCTAGTCTGCACCCGGACTCACAGGAGCGGTATGCACTGCGCGGTGCAGTGGTATCGCTAGTCTGCACCCGGACTCACAGGAGCGGTATGCACTGCACAGTGCAGTAGTATCGCTAGTCTGCACCCGGACTCACAGGAGCGGTATGCACTGCGCGGTGCAGTGGTATCGCTAGTCTGCACCCGGACACACAGGAGCGGTATGCACTGCGCGGTGCAGTGGTATCGCTAGTCTGCACCCGGACACACAGGAGCGGTATGCACTGCGCGGTGCAGTGGTATCGCTAGTCTGCACCCGGACTCACAGGAGCGGTATGCACTGCGCGGTGCAGTAGCTGTCAGTACCACACCGTAGGCTATGCACTCAAATATAATTTACAATATGGCCAAAAGTGCATCACCTAGTAGAGTATTAGGATACAGACAATTAAAAATAAATAAATAAATAAAAAAAAACAAACAAAAAAAAAAAAAACCTATATGAACATAATTGATATTTTATCATGCAATCTGAGACACTACAAAATGGTATCTGAAGTGTCTACCGGAAACTACCAATAGTAGTACAGTATTTCATGTTAGATTTTTCAGTTTTTGGAAAACTACAAAGCGATATGTAATTTCAATATATCAATGTAACATTATTAATTCTATAGGGCGTGATGCAAAACTGTTGGCCATAGCTGCAATGCCCCCATATAATCTACTAAATAAACAGACTGGTTTGTTTTTCAGCATTGTTTTTCTGTCATCTATATGCAGGTGTATGAAATGAGCGATCTGAGCTTACCAAAGAAACATACAATACGTTGCTGACAGCAACTAGCCTACTACTAAAGTGTTAGAAAATATATCCTTTTACAGCCAGTTATTTAATAAAAATACAAACAACCAGACACACACTCCAGTGAGCTACAACAATAAAAAAGGGCGGAATGCGACTTCTTTACCTTCTTTTTCTTCTTCTTCTGAGTCTTTCGGCTGGCTGAGGTCTGCAGCAGTGCCTGGGGAGAGAGGAGTCGTCACATCACTTCTGTATTGGAGCACAGCTGCGTCAGAGCTAATGATATGCTGGCAAACAACATGCAATCCAAGACTGCTAAGTTAAACACTAACTGAAGTTTAACACTGCAGAGGTGTATAGCAGGCATTTAGACTCCACCTGAGCCTCACAGTTGGGAATGTATATAATTGTAAAATAAGATACTTGAGAAGTTATGCTAATTAAGTTTATTTTATTAATTTTTTTATTAAAGCGTGAATGAATGAGCTTTGGTACTTATGATCATGTCTAAATGCAAGACGATGGACTCATGAAATGTATTAGTGACATGACTGCAGCAATGTGAGGTTAGCAGTCAAGGTGTTTATAAGCCTGTTAACATGCCTGTATCTCGCATGGTTTTGGATGTGCCAGGAGCTTACTACACCTCCAATTGGTTTAACTGAATCCTATTATCAAACAGGCCTTTGCAAACCCAACTCTCCCTACCTTGAGATCCGCATCCTGCACCTCGTGTTCTGACTTGTAGAACTCGGGTTCCAGCGGGCCGTTTGTGATTCTCATGGGCCCGTTTGCCATCAGAAGGACTGTGAATTTGAACTGAGCCACAAACTCTCCTGTAGAGAGGGAAAATACGACACGCAAGGAGTCAGGACCACACTTGAAGAACACCAAGACATTACTGAGACCAAAAAGGGGAAAGCAAGAGACAGAGAACATTAACAAGCACTTCTCTAATTCACAGATATTTATGCCAGCATTTGGGACTATTAAGTAGTGC
This sequence comes from Acipenser ruthenus, assembly GCF_902713425.1. Taxonomy (NCBI): domain Eukaryota; kingdom Metazoa; phylum Chordata; class Actinopteri; order Acipenseriformes; family Acipenseridae; genus Acipenser; species Acipenser ruthenus. The sequence goes on from NC_081233.1 coordinate 5,565,067, forward strand.
TTGGACACACTTATCATATTAAATGACCGTGTACATATTAGTTAGCAAATAGGATTTCGAAAAATGACTACCACAAAGCTATGCAAAGGAAACCAATGTGTAAATGAGGTCTGAAATAAAGAACACGCGTTCTGTAGGTTTCTCGTTTCTTTAACAGGTCATTCGATGAGGTACCAGGTTTATTTATTTTTTTCCTGTACTACAGTACAAATTATACTTCCAGCAATTTTAAATAAAATATTTTTTTGAATATTCGTTTAAGTTTCAAAAGAACATTCAAAGACGAAAACCCCATGTTGGTCCAAGGCAGGACATGTATGGGAGGATACTGGGAGGCAGAGTGATGCAACTGGGTTCTATCGGAGACGAGGAAACTGTGCTGGGAACGGGGGCAGACAAGGACAGAGCCTCCTCACCCTCCTTCTCATACAGCACGGTGAAGGGCTGCAGCAGGTCGTGTTTGGCACACTCCACTACGCCCATCCGCGCCTTCTTCTCATCCTCAAACGCCCTGCCGGAGAAACAAGAGAATCACTTATCATCCAGACACTTCTAATGGATATCGGGATCAAGATTGTTCTGTAAAAGCTTGGTTTGGTGCAGTCTGGTGTCTTGGCTCGTAACAATGACATGATTAATAAAATAGAAAAAAGCCTTCAAGACTTTTGGCTGCTTTCACAGACACGATTAGCACTAAAACAAGATATCACCTTAAAAGGAGTAAAGACAAAAGCAAGTAACTTTCTGTATAGGATCGTCCATTTAATGTTGTATCCAATTTGGGCAAGTGTTGGCTGTGAGGTTTAAGATGTTCGGTTTTAACCAATAAAACACCCGATACAAAAAAAAAAAATGAAATCGGTTTATAGCCAATAAACACCAGAAAAACAGTGGCAATGGTTACTCAAAAAAAACTACATTTCCCAGTGCAGCGAGGCAATGTCCCTCCTTCCTGGCTTGTATCTATCACTGATTCGCTCTGAATACTTTAAACCAACCCCAACTACTGAGTGGCAGCACATTCCTACATTTCTATTGCAGACTACAATCAAGGGAGGCTTGTTCGTGGGATACAGTTAAGAGACGCAGGATTTGAGAGAACTGCAAATTGTGACAAAATATTAAAAAAATGCCTAGACACAAAAAACCCGTAAGAATGTGTTCGTGACCATAAGGATTTCGTTGTGGAAGACAGCAAAGGAAAGAAGGTACATCTTAAGTGTGCAAGTACTGTCGAGTTACTACTACACATATGGACAGAAAAAAAAACACTTTGGAAAGTAACTGAAAACAATAATTTCATACAGTATATAAAAAGAGAAAGCCCTGGAAAAAAAAACAAAATGATTTACACAAAACTTGAAAATAGCTCAAAATAAGCACGGAAAAATGGAATTAATAAAAACCAAACAGAAGCCCTATGTATCACGCACATCCACATTTGAATTGACGGGACGTGGTACCTGAGAGTGAAAGGCATGGCATCGAACCGCCTCTCCACTTCGCTGAAAAAGGCGCGAGACGTCTTCATTTTCAAACCGTACTGCTTCGAGGGGTCCCTCTTGTAGATTGTGGTTCTCTGGCCTGCATCCTTTGCCTGAAATTAAACAAACAAAAAATGAACACATTAAAAACTACAGAAACTTTCACAAACAAGTACGTAAATAGAAAAAACTGCAGACACTGGTACAGTGAAAAAGAAGACTGCCATGAAGAAATAAAACATGTGACTTACGGACATGCAGGTGCCTCCAAACATCATTAGAGTCTAACACTCTGAATAACTTGTGCTAAAATAACATATTTAACCCTTGAAGGTACAAGGGTCTAACATTCCCAATAAAATGATGCTAACTTTATTTTTGCAATGAGGGGCACGAAACAGGGTTTAAAAATGTACCGATAGGCTGGATCTGCTAATCCAAACTGCCAGTATCCTTCATGATACGAGTCACTCTCAAATGTATTAAGAAGAAACTGTTTGAACAGCCACTCATTTCCTTTGTGTGTCTAGAGGGGTTAACACAATCGGATAAGCAGTTCTCTACATGCGTCTCCCTAGGTGGTTCCCTATCTGCGCGCCTCCACAATGTGTACGAGAGTATAAGCAGTGATATGCATTTACCTTGCCCTCTCCGGTGCTGACAAGTACATCCACAGCATAAACCTCATGGACTGCAAACTCTGCCTTCTCGTGGTCCTTTCTGCAGACAATCACACAGAACAGACAGTCATACCAAAACCCGAGACAGACCCAGTGGGTTTCAGTACTGATGAAACACAAGGCGACTGAATCGTCTAAGTGACATGTCTGCAGCAATGCGAGACTGGGAGTCGAGGTGCAAGGCGTTTGTAACCCTGCAAACATGTCTGTGTCTCAGATGGCTTTGGAAATGCAGGGCGTGTGGGTGCTGCTCACCTCTGCTGGTCGGATGGGTTCTGGATAATGGTCTTCTCCCCATCGATGACGTGCTGTTTCAGCTGATGTGACAGCATGCCTGAAAAGAGTACATTATTATCTTTTTAATCCTGAATGTGAGAGCAGTCGCATCTCCACTTGATCGTACAAACCAAGTTACAAAAAAAAAAAAAAAAAAAAAAGCTACATTTGTGTGAGCAGCAGCTAGCACCTACCCTCGATAGCTGTGCACTTGAAAGACTGCGCAATCTTGTTCCAGGCCTCTGTAACCTGGGTGTTCTGAAGAGATGTGGGGAAAAAAAAACATCAGTTTCAAATTGTTTAAATAAATTAAAAAAATCTAAATTGCAATTATCGTCCCCACCCCAGCTGTTACTCCAGCACCCACGCCCCTCGTCTCATACCTGGTTGCCTGGCTTGACCAGCCGAAGCGCTGCCTCGACGCACAGGTGAGCTGCCTTGATCACGTCAGCTTTGCGGCCGGTCACCGGGTTGTCCTGGAAACCAGAGATAAAGCAAGACACAGCATCGTCAGCACTAGACACCCAAGAAAGTATTACTGAGCAGGGGTATTGGGAAGTGCAAAGATGGGCGTCAACTAATTCTTCACAAACAGATCGGATTGAGCTTCCCATAGAAATCAGGCACTGACAATGAGGAGAGGGTCATTGATACTCACTGGGCTAATTTACCATTTCAAGTGAAACAAGTGAAGAGACAGCTGCTTGGATTTGATTGGTTTTTCTTAGACTCTGTGGAGAACAGCGATCCACACAAACCCAAGCAGCTGTTTCTTCACTTGGAATGGTAAATTATCCTACTCAACACTAATGACCCTCACCTGTGGAGAGCCTGATCTGAATAATCGCTTCTTGCAGCTCTAGTGTCAATTGTGATTTTTTAAAAAAATTTTAGAACAGTAATGGGAACATACTTATTTTCTGTAGCATGAAATCAGCATTGCTCGAGTATACAGCTCTGGGTTTTCAACAATTACTCTTATTTCGTACCTTGGACGCACCCACGACGAAACTGTGAGCCACGTTGGAGATGAAGCCGTCAACGTGGACACCCAGGTCGCTGTAGAAGAGAGAAAACACTGTCAACTCAACTCAAGTGTAACTCTGGAACGCAGCCTAGTCCTCTCAGGGAATTAAACACAGGCAGAGGACAGGTTGAAAGACAGACACAGGCCCACGTGGACGTCTCATTCTGTTTAGTAAAAAATGCAGGGTTGTCAATTACAGCATTTATATTAGATATAACAACAATTACAGCCACAGTGCTCCCTCGAGTTGGGTTTTTCGATATGAGTATCTATGAAAACAAGGTGAACATGGCTTGTAAACGTTCTGGATGAGAGGGGTCGGTGCAGCTCATGGTAAATGAATTCAACTAATCTGTTCTTTGTATTTAAAAATGTAGCACTTTGATAATTATAATCATCTGAAGACATAGAAATACCACTATATGTTTGGACATAACCCTTTCAACATTGCAGCACTGTAAATTAATCTAATACACCAACATGCACACTCCATAACAGACAACACTGTACTGAGCAAGCAGCAAGGGCAGCTTCGGTGGTCAGTTTGTGTTGTGCCAGCTATGAATTGTTGCACTTGGATGAAGAAATAAATCTCCATTTACATTTCTGTTGACTAACATGACTCTTGCTGTTGATAGCATGCGGTTCTTTCTCCCCAGTTACAGGGATGCACTTACATCTTGACCAGGTCTCCCTCCTTCAAGGCGTAGTCAGGGTCACTCTTGAGCGGGGAGAAGTGGCACACACAGTTATTGACCGATACACTCGTGGGGAAAGCAATGCCTGCAAGAGGAAAAACTAATTAGTTTAATAAAACAAGTAACCCTTTAAAACACAATGAAGCATTTTCAAAATCAGATTCACACACAAAGGATTTGAGGCAACCTGAGCAATGCTTCAATTGCATTCTTTAAAAAAAAAACAAAAAAAAAAAAAACACGTTCTCCTATAAGAGGGAAAGCGTTCAAACTGTGGTCCGTGCCGCTAAAACACCCTGGAAACGTAACACTTTCAAAAGAAACAGGGGAGTTCTCAGGTGGCCCCTTGGGATGCCAGAACCCCTCACCTTTCTTCATCTCCTTCTCCTTCTTGAAGATCTTGCCTGTCTCCTCCATGATCATGGCGTCTCCCTTCTCGCACAGCACCACCACCAGCTCGCCCACCTTTGCTGCCTCCACCACCGCCTTCAGGACTCCTGCACCGAGAGAAACAGGAAAACAGAGTCACTGTCTGCAGGCATGGCCAGGGCAGCACCGGGTCCTCCTGAGATCAAGACACTGCCTTTGTCAACTGGCTTACATCTGTGATTTACTACAAGCAGTGGAATCAGTAACTTCCATATACTGCCATTGTGACAGAACTACAGAGTTTCACGACCCTTACTGAACCAGGCACCAGAGTATGATCACCTCACTTCAGAAAGACGTTGAGGGCTTTAGGCACCAGCATAACCAGGTCTAGAATTAAGACTCCAGTTGCACGGGTTTTACTCATGAGCTTAACTAGCCTCAGAGTATAAGTATAATTACAAACACATTAAACTACAGAGGCTGTCCAAAGGATCCCATCAGGGCTTTCTTATTTAGAAGTGGAGTATCCCATTCTAGACTACTAAGAGGTTAGAAAAGGCTGTAGGAGAATCCGTAGGCTTAGTCCAGTACAATGGCTCTTTTAGAGAAAACCTCACATATGGGGATGTGTTAAAATGGTACCAAAGCAAAGGGCAGAAAAAAGGATTTTAAAACTTTGAGGAATACGCCTTCATGTTGTTGGAAAGTGAAATCATGAATTTAATTAATTAGTCCGACTAAAGGTAGCCTTTAAATTGCCAGTCAAGCCAAAATCCAAAGCTTAGCTCAGCCACTTCATAAACTGGACAAATAGTCACCAGTGAGACATTTTTTATTTCAATCATTTACATTTCCTCCCTTAAAAATGCAATCCTGAATTAATTTAATTCACAAGTTTAACACAAAAACGAGGATTTTAAGTAGTAAATGCAGTAAAATCAGGTTTTCAGTTGTAGAACACACCAACATGTGTATGATTATAACAACTCTGTACTGCTCGGGTAAATTACAAGACCGACCAATGAAATTGCACTTTTACATTATAATCACATGCATATTACATAACATACTGAAAAAAAATGAATTTGGTTATATAAGTAAAAATAAACATTAAGACACTACATATTGGAATTTCTTTATTTTATTTTAAAATGTACACGCTCACTTTTTTCAAGATCTTTCGTCACACACGCAGAAATGCATTTGCTTTTAATAAAGTTTAACTCTTAAAACGTGCGGATCTACCCCCGTCCACGCAGACTGGTAACACACAGTACCACCAACCACAAAGACAGGACTTTAGGGCTCTACTGGGCAACTTCTCGACCCAATGGAGTTCACACAAACGGGTTTAAAATCTCACAATTTTAATAAAGAATCGTGACCGATGGGGATCGAGCAGTCAGCCGCGCACTCCATACAGCACATGTTAGCAAAGCAACCGGTCCCACCAAGAGCCTTGCCTGCAGACTGTTGGCACTTCACATGCTTTGTAATCACAGACCATTGTTTGGACAATTCTCTCAAGTATTACGCCACGATGTTTAAAACAAAACAAACTATAAAGCACACCATGATATTCAATAGAAAAGACCTTCAAGCCAGGTCGTGTATTTAAAGATATCCGATACTACACGACTACGTAGGGAAAGAAAAGCCACCGTCACGAAATGAAGGAAATGGCAGCACGCCAGTGTGGTTTCTTCGCCTCCCCAAAACTTTTCGTGTGTTTTAACTTGTGCGTGAGTGACATAAACCTGGCCCACGCACCGAGCTCGTTACAAACACGAATAAACCGTTTCAGAAAAGCGTTTTCCCCCGCTTATCTCGGTTTACGCAGAGGCGTGCAAGTCATCTCTCTCCCACATGTTTAGCGGACTATCTCAATCGACACATGTAAAACAAACAAACTAAAAGAAATGACCAGAGAAATACAAATCCCCATTTTAACTGGAATACAAACAACAAACAATTCTTTAAGAAACCATATCACGATAATAAATGCGACAGAGTGGGGAGATACGGGGGAGTTTTACGTCCTCAATAAAAAATAAAAAAGCAATATTTTCGATGCTAGAACTTTAATTTAAAGTGCGTACGCGTTGTAATGCATGTATTTGAAACACATGGAGTCGGCAGCGCGGACTGGAAGCCCGGCAAGTTAGTTACACTCCCCTGGTATCTGACGGCCACTCCAGCCGGCACATGGCAGCTTGTGCTGGGAGGCTGGAGGCTGGCGGCTCTGACAGGGCCCGTCTCCCCGCTACGAAACAAACCCCTTTTCCCCCCGCTATTATTACCGCTGCTAGGGCACTTACGGTTTGCAATGTCACCCCCCATTTTATACTTGGTGACGACCAAGTCCTCCGCGATGGTCTGCTCCTGTTGTTCATCGTCTCCCGACATGTTTTCCGCGTCTCTCTCTCTCTCTGTCTCTCGCTGCCTCTCACTCAGGCAGCACACTCAGTCTCGCGGCTCCCGTTAGTCCCCACTAGTCCGCTCGCTCCCTCGGCTCGCTCACTCACTCACGCGGCACACATAGCAGGCCGCAGCGGCTGGCGCATGGCATCATGGCAGGCGGTGTAGTCTTTTGTCTCCCTTCCTTGCCGTTGATATCAATGAAAAGAGTTATACCATAAAACTACAACTACCAGTTGCCGCAAGGGGCGCCCTGCGGTTTCACGCGTGCGTGGTTGAAAGGCAGCAAGTCTCATGCTGTCGACGTGGTCGCTAGAGGTTATGGGATTTGTAGTTTTATATTAAACGACGTATTGAACAGAATAGTTGTAAGTGATTTATGTCGTTTGCCTCGCAGGTTACTATGGGATTTATAGTACTGTTTTTTACCATTTGTGGCGAGAATTTACGATTGAGGTGAAATAGATTTTTTTTTTTAAATGTTTTTTTTCTGTTTGTCATTTTTCTGTTTTCCATTACACATTTTACTGGCAAGATTATATTTTTTTCTACAATGTACATTTAAATATGTTACATCAGTGGCATGTATGTGCTGGTTCCTCAGCTCTAAACACTAGACCTCCCTCCCTCAGCTCCTCAGCCCCTCAGCCCCTCAGCCCCTCAGCCCCTCAGCTCCTCAGCCCCTCAGCTTCTCAGCCCCTCAGCTCTTCATCCTTCAGCCCCTCAGCTCCTCAGCCCCTCAACCCCTCAGCCCTTCATGCTTCAGCCCCACAGCTCCTCAGCTCCTCAGCCCCTCAGCCCCTCAGCTCCTAAGCCCCTCAGCTCCTCAGCTCTAACCACTAGTGCAGAGGTGGCCAACTCTGGTCCTGGAGAGCCACAATTTAGCAGGGTTGCTAGATAACCCTTAATCATCAATTTCTAAAGACTTGGAACAATTTCATTTTGACTAGTTAAGCAGGTTTCTTCAATTAAGTAATTTAGAGATCATTTGGAACAAAAACCACCTGAACACCCTGCAGCTGTCCTGGATCAGAGCCGACCACTCCTGATTTAATTGAACAACTTACATTGTTCAGAAATGGATGATTAAGGGTTACCTATAAAACCTGCTGAAAAAACACTGTTTCCCTCCCAGCCCCTCAGCCCCTCTCAGCCCCCAAGCCCCTCAGCTCCTCAGCCAGTCTGCCCCTCAGATCCTCAGCACCTAAGCCCCTCACCTCCTCAGCCCCTGGCCTGAGCCCCTCAGTCCCTCAACTCTAACCACTAAGAGACACACTGCTTCCCTCCCAGCCTCTCAGCACCTCATCCCCTCAGCCCTTCAACCCCTCAGCTACTCAGCCCCTGGCCTCAGCCCAGCTCTAACCACTAGAGACACACTGCTTCCCTCCCAGCCCCTCAGCCCTTCAGCCCCTCAGCTTCTCAGCCCCTCAGCTCCTCAACCCCATCAGCTCCCCAGCCTCTCAGCTCCTCAGTCCCTCAGCTCTTCAACCTCTCAGCTCCTCAGCTCCTCAGTTCCTCAGCCCCTCAGCTCCTCAGCTCTAACCAAGAGTGTGTGTGTAAAACAAGGCTGGGGTTCTAATAATATTGTCGTGAAAAAAATTGGACAGCTATTCAGTATTTAACCACGAGATGAAAGTCAAATATTTATTTAAAATGTATTCCATACAAAATATTCAGCTCAAAAAAGAAACACACAGAGGTAACTAAACAAACAATCATTTTGAGAAAAAACAAAAACAAAAAACAGATAACAGCTGAGCTAAGATTACACATGCCTGTTTGCAAAGTGTTTTACTCTGTCTATTATACTCCTATTCCTGTTAAACAGAGAAAAAAAACACTCAAGTGTGCTTAAAACACCTTACAGTAAAGTGTAGGTGTCTCTTAGTACCTGTGCTGGCCCTGCCTGCACAAAGCGAATAAACTAAAGTAACGACACCCCAAACCACGAGTCCTTTACAGAGTGGATTACAGATAGGACTGACACGCTGGCTCATATTTCTCTTCTGTAATAAACTCCACATTTTTGAAAGAAGACAGACAACTGATAGCCAATTCTCTACAGTAAGGGATGCGATTCAACATCTCTGAAGCACTGCCGAGATTTGGAATGTTTTATAGTAAATACCTCCCCTCATAGCATTGCAGTGACCATAACATTCTATTATATCATATACAGTATATACAGAATATATATATATCACTTTGCTACATTACATTTGAATTGCATTGTTTTATTTAAAGGTGAAGTGCATAGATTTAAAATAGCTTTTAATACATTGAAAATATCAGCTCTGCCTGTGTTTCCTGTATAATTCATCAGTAATTCATTACAAAAACATAACTGCAGCTTGAGAGATGAAATCTGTAACCTCCCACCGCTGCAGGGGCGTGCCAGCTTCGTTCACATATAGAGTGGCAAGAAGGCTTTACAAGGAGGGTAGAAGCTTGTGTGCACACACCAGGGAATGTAAACAAACTGGAAGGTGAACAGTGGAAGACGAATATAAATTAGACACCCAGGAATCAAACAAGAACTTATAAAGTCACTTGAGGGCCAAAAAGCAAAGACGGTGAAAGCAATGACAGTGGACAAGCACAGGGGGCGCTGTGCATTCATAATTAACACAAAGTTGCATTGACAAGCACAGGGCTAGCCAAAGCCGGCCCTTCCACCCCTGGTCTTTGTTCCAGCCCTGTTCTAAATGGTTTAATTAAACCCATTAAACCAGACCTTAAAGTAGTTCATTATATCACTTTACTTGTTAAACTTTACTTCCAGCTCATCACAGAATTCCACCAGCCATAGTGAAGCCCTGATCAGCTGCTTGCAACACCCTGCGCTGATGATGCTGGTGCATACTCTACATTTACCTTGATTACCTGGGTATTTAACTTACTGGTTCTAGGACTGTTTAGTCCCCACATCACAACTCTGTGTTTTAGATGAAAGCCTTTTTTGGACCAAGTCAAGGATTAAAAAGTAGCATTTCTGGAAAACTCAGTTGTATATAAAAACAGAAAGCTCACAATATGACCTTAATAGGACCTTTGATGCTTGTCTACAGAGATTTTCCGTTGCAATGCACAAGCAAAGTCTGACACGTGAAATGATTATTTTCTATGAAGGACATCTTCGGAACCTTGAATTGACATGATTATTTCCAGAGATGTATTCTATAGAAGGCCTGGTTGACTCCCATGTCTTTGGTTATCAAATGAAGATTATCAGCTGGCACAGCAGCACGCACACACACACACAGCACGATAATCAAAGCATAGAAAGCGTTCTTCATTTCAGCGGAGCTGTGACCCTAAAACAAAAATCACATTGTGTAAAAAAAAAAATAGTACAGTGATTAAATGGCTATTTAATACAGCATACGGGATATAGCATGAACCTACAAAAATATACATTCTAACACAGATTACAGCTGAAAGATGTTATAGTAAAGTGTTTCGTTCTTTCCTGTCGTTCCATTTTAAGCTGTCTGTCTCTCTGACTTTCACTTTGAGTCAGTCCGTCCCTACCACATCTCTATACATTTGACAGACGATCATGTTCTTCCTGTGTTACAGGAAATAGGACCCCACCTCATGACCCTGAAAATTGGCAGCATAGAATAGGAGTTCCTATTACCTGGGACACAGGACAGGAAATCCGCTTATAGTGTTGTGTCTGGATCTGTGGGCTGAATTCCTTGTGAGGGTAGGGATTACAGCATTTGTCATTACATCTTCAACAGGAAATGCAAAGCAGAAAACAATAGGGGAGGATTAGGGGATTCTGTGATTTATTAAGAGGGTTCAGATGTACTTTGGTTCTTGAACCCTGATTGTAAACAGGATCTGCATTTAAGAAATTCTCATTTGAACTTGAAATAGTACCAGTGAGTGTATAGTTTCTCTGGTTTTTACACTTCAAACACATCCAAAAATATTTACAAAAAAAAAAAACATTTCTAAAAGACTTTCAGCCCTCAATTGAAATACAGGAGAGGCTTCAGTGTTCAGATAGTTTAAAAAATATATACCATACAATAGAAACTTTAAATCTCGCAGACATGAAATGCAGAGCTTCTGAAAAGGGAGACTTCAATTAGGTGCAGTTCCATTCCTTAGCCTGCAGAGGGCTCTATAATGCTTGTAGGAGTGCCATCACGATTCTAGAATTCCTACAGAAGTTTGCTGTAGCTTCAGGTTCCGTCTTCGTGTTTAATTTTATGCTTACTGTTGCCTTATGATGTCTGCAGTCATTCTGAGAGGTTCTGAGACGCTCCAGTATTGATCTGTTTGACTAGCTTTTGTGTTTATTCCAATGTAAAACTATAAGGAGCAGCTCGATGCCTCTGTCTGTGCTGCGGTACAGCGCTGATGTTTATACATCAGAATGTAACCCACTAAAAAAAGGAAAAAAGAAATAAGAATATCTCTCTCATCTCTATTTGGGTCAGAGCTCAACCAAATGCCCTAGGTGTTGGCTAAGTAAATATCTTTTGGATTAAAGAAGTTGAACCTGAGATTGCAGTAGTAAATGCACCACAGCACCCTCTAGTGGGTATGAACTGAACAACAGTAGTTGAACACGAGGCTCTGTAAACTGTGTGGCACTCTCTCCTATGCTTTGGACTCCACTTTAGGCAGCAGAAAATGAAAAGTTTGTCATTTGGTACCTGGATTCTTCATTTTGTTCTTGACATGAACTGCACTCTGTTTCCACTTGAGCAAGGCACAATGAACTATTAAGGCCATCCTCAATTGTACCGCTAACAGTTACTAACAGTTTGATTTGCCTGGCTTTCACTAAATAAGCACCTTCATTGCTAAGTGAACTCTGCAGAGCACTACAGTATTTAGTGCACCACAGCACCCTCTAGTGGTTTTTAATTGAAACAGCGGCTGTAGAATAAATGTTGGTCTGTGCGATATTGACCCCTCCTCTTCATTTAACCACACCCCTTTTACCAACAGGACACACCCCATAGTTCCAGCTGGAGGCGACCTGAACTGGAAGCCATAGACGCCTCTAGTTTATTTCCCTTTTTGCAGGTTGACCAGCTAATAATGATCCAATACATGACATGGCCATTTTAGAGCAGTGTTGCATTGTAAATTCAAATTGGATTTTTGCCTATAAAGTGATAACATGGCATTTGTTCTAACAGAAATCTCATTCAAAGAATCTGCAGTCTTAAGCACTGTCTGCCTATTTAAAAAGACTTTGCAGTTCCAATAATTGTCCACAAGTGACACTAAACATTTCATCAATTGCCCACCAGATGGTGCTAGATTAAGGATTCAGCAGGAGAATGAACCCCTTAATCTTCAGATATATTTGCTGTCCATAACCAAGACAGCATCGTTCTTGTTCTTGTGGTTCTGTTACATTGGAACTGCAAACCAATGCACAGTTTAGCAGGTGAAGTCGTGAACACCTACAACTCTAGAAACACACAGCGTTAGATTCTGTTAGATTAAACACTCATGTTCTTAATCAGCAGCAAACAGTCAACTGGTTAATGTGAATTAAGAGAGAAGCATGTGCTGTCAAACACGGTGCGATTTCTGGTCTGAGTTTAGGGGGTTAGCTTATCCTACGTTCGCACAGCATCTGGTTTGAGGAAGAGTCGGCTGTGCCAGTAATCAGGGTTATCGAAGGAGTGGTCCTGCTCCCTAGCACCGGCCCGCATTTTCACAAACCCGTTCACACGGCCCTTCTCGCTCGCTTTCTCCGTTTCGGGAAAGTTCTGATATTCCGGCGCCTTTTCCGGGGGCGTCATGTTAATGCCGTGATCCTCTGAGTCTTCCGGAAGTGCGAACGCGTCCATCTCCTCGTATTCCTGCTGATCCAGGGCGGTGTTTTCCGATTCCGGACCATTTGAACCCAAATCTTCCACCGACGCTGCTTTCCCAGTCCTCTCGCTTTCCATCTGTGGCTTGCTGGAGTTTCGGAGCATGCTCAGTGACTTGGTCAGTCTGGGCTGTTTGTTCATGTACTCATAGTCTTCCTCTTTCTCCTCTTTGGCTGTTGTTGGGTCCTCCTTCCGCCAGGTGGCGCTCTGAGGTTCCTTGGGGTCCAGCACCATGCAGCGGGTGTCCATGTACTCGTACCCTACAGTGTCTTTTTGTTTCTGTTGCTCAGCAGGGGCTGCTGGGGATTTGGAGGTGGAGCAGCGTGGAGACTTGCTCTGCTTGAGCTCAGCAGCGCCTCCCTTTGGTGGCTCGGCAGTACTGCAGCGTGGTGACAGCGAGAGCAGACGGCTCTGTTTGTTCATGTATTCGTATTCTTCACTGTCGTCGTCACGGGAACCCAACAAGGACGAGCGGGGCTCTGGAAAGCAAACAAGGAGAAACATTATTAAATAATGGAATCATTTATTTTGTTAACACTACTTTAAAACTGTTCCCTTTACAGTTTAGAAAATAAGTTAGGTATGGTATTAGCTCCCCTTGATCCTGCAGGTAGCATCACGACGGTGGATGTTTTGAGGGAGGGAGGAGACTTGTGTGCCAGCAGCTAAAACCACCTGCAGCTCAATGCCTTCAGTAATGCTTTGTGATTGTGGGACACTGCAGCTTAATGCCTTCAGTACCTTTCTCGGGGGTGCTCGAGGTCCCCGGCATGACGTATCCATTGTGGTCCTCCTCCTCCTCCAGGTCCCCTGTTTCCGAGGGATTGATTAGACTGATGCGCTGCGAGTGATAGGCGCTGTCCTCCCGGCGCCGCCCCCTGCGCAGGCTCCCAGCCAATGAGCCGTCCTCGTTCATCTCCAGCTCCGACGCCGTGCCACGCCCCTCCGAGGATTCCGAGAGCGTTCGGGTCGAGTCCAAGCGGCCTCTCGAGGGCCACACCACCTGGGAGGAGAAACACGTGACTGAGCGAACACAAGGGAATCCAACATGCACTGGAACCAGTGGCTGAACTGGAGTTTTTTTTTCTTGAGTGAAACACTGTGAGGGAGGGTTTATTGAAGAACGTTTTGTAAAATGTGCCTAAAACTGGAGTGATCTGATGCATTCTGGGAGCAGTTACAATGTGTGGGTTGTGGGACTCATGCATGCTTGTGATGCTTTGGGATGGGCCATTTATGAGCTGTTTGACCCTGCTAGCTTACTAAATATAGACAATCAAGACTGGTGCGCCATTCATTCTTGGCAATCACCATTGCAGACCTCCAAATATCCCACCCAGCCTATCTGCATGTATTGGTGGTATTGCTAGTAAATGGGGTGAGGTCTCTTATTAAAATCGTTGTCCTGTTTTTAAAGAGTTCATTATATATTCAGGGATACCAAGATATTTCTTAATAAAAGAGGTCTTAATGGAAAACAAAAGAGCCCCAGTCATGGGGTTTGTGATTCTACTGCACTCCTAGTGACCAGAGACAGACACAGAGAGAGAGAGGCAGGGAGACAGACAGACAGACAGAGACACAGACACAGACAGACAGACAGGCAGGCAGGCAGGCAGACAGACAGACAGAGGGACAGACAGACAGACAGGCAGACACAGACAGACAGACAGACAGACAGACAGACAGACAGACAGACAGAGGGACATACAGACAGACAGAGGGACAGACAGACAGACAGACAGACAGGCAGACGGGTCTCGGTTCCTACCTGTCTGGAGGGCTCTCCTGCTGTCCCGGGAGTCATGGGGATGTACCCTGCAGGACCGCCCATGCTCTGGGGAGACACACGCTTCAATCACAACACTGACAAGAGGAGCTTCCACACCACATTCTCAAAGGGCTGCCTCCAGTGGTTTAAAATGCTTGTTCTGACCTGTATGTGTACCTTTATTGTCTTGGTTCTTCACCGCGTTACATGAATTCAGGATGTGCTCATAATTGAGGCTCAATGATACAGTGTGTGAGGTGAAGGGGTTGATGTGATCAAGCTCAGTGATACAGTGTGTGAGGTGTAGGGGTTGATGTGAATAAGCCACAGCTAGATTTTTTGGAGCATTTTGCACCCTGGATTGCATCAGCCTCCAATCCAAATTTATCCTGGGATTATCCCTAAAAATAATAGCGGCTGTATTTAGTGTGCCACAGCACCTTCTAGTGGTTTTCAATTGAAACAACGGCTGTAAAATAAATCTAGTTTTGGGTGAAATTGACCCCTCCCCCTTTGTTTAGCCCCACCATTTTTACCAACATTTCATTCATTTTACAGCTGTTGTTTAAATTAAAAACCACTAGAGGGCGCTGTGATCACCCCTAAAAATAAGGTTGATGCAATACATAACAAAAGAGCATTGAAACGGTAAAGCTTGATCGTACACGACAGAATTAAACAAAATAAGTGGGAATTTCAATAAGATATTGGTGTGCTTTTTTTTTTTCATAAGGGACATCCTCTTTAAGTTATGCTCATGGGTTAAGCTGCCCCCCCCCCCCCCCCCCGGGCACTGCTCACCTTTGCAGAATCTATCCGATGGCGGGATGGGAAGCGCATGGGAGTGAGGTAGAGGGAGGAGGGGTTCATGGTACCGTCAAGCCCCGCCTCCTCCTCCTCCTCCAGCTCCACCTCCAGGCCATCTAGCTCCACCCCCTTCTGGGAGGTCTCTTCAAACGGGAGTTCCGTGTAGCCATTGTTCCGCTGAGAGAAGGGGGCGGGGTTACAGTGACATCACAATAGTGGAATCTCCCCCTTTACAGTGACTAGAATCTGGTTAATAGACCTTTTCACAGTTGGCAGTAATGCAATTCAATGCTGGATTGATATTGCTATGAAGTAAATACGAAAGAGATTATAGTTTTGTTCCCTGTTGTTATAAGATCCTCCCCAGGTCTGAATGAATACCAGATTTATGGCATAACAATATTTCCTGAGCATCATTCCTTTAAATAATAATAATAATAATAATAATAATACCATTGAGTTTTTTCTGTTAAAATATTGTCACACTGTACCCTAAGTATTCCACACATTTATAACCCTGAAAGAAGTGCCTGCGCTCCAATCCCTTCTGAACCCTCTCCTCCCCCTCCCTCTCACTCACACTGATGACAAGATAGCGGGGCGGGTCTCTGGCCATCCGAGTGAATTCATTGGCCAGCTCTTTGAAGGTGGGTCTGACATTCTCGTCAATCATCCAACCTGCCAATGAGAGACGAGGAAAATGAAGCGGCATATACATATTTAAAATCTTCAATGACCTGGTCCTTGGTTGGCAGGGACAAGGTTAAAATACTCCCTGCCAAATTAGACATGCAAACATGTGTTAATTGTTTTGGCAGTTGGTAATAATTGCGAATTGGTGCCAACTGTCTAGACCTGTTTCTCTGGGGCATATAAACCCCAGAGTCAGTTCATTCAGGGCAAGCGCCCAACTGTGCGTCGCAAAAGTAAGCAAACAGGAACTGTGTGTACTGTTTCATATTCGTGTTTAAAAGGTGTGTTTTTGTGTTAATTGTCAGAGAAACGGCTTAGCCGTCCTGCG
This sequence comes from Acipenser ruthenus, assembly GCF_902713425.1. Classification (NCBI taxonomy): domain Eukaryota; kingdom Metazoa; phylum Chordata; class Actinopteri; order Acipenseriformes; family Acipenseridae; genus Acipenser; species Acipenser ruthenus. The sequence goes on from NC_081233.1 coordinate 5,581,473, forward strand.
AGCTAGTTAGTTGGTGTTTATTTATTTATTTTGTATTATTAAATGTGCGCGTAGGCTCTAAAAACCAACTTTTCTAAAAATTTAATAAAAAACCGTGATTGAATCAGATCTATTCTGTATGTAACCCAGTTTTGAGCTGGGACTTTTCTGCAAAACTTTTTTGAGCTGGGTTTGGATTTCATCCCATTCAGATGCACACAGGTTCAAAGCATGGATTCCGGATTCAAAACCAGGACTTACAAAAGGATTGATTTCCTGTGTAAACGTAGTAATTGATCAATCAGTCAAGCTATCAATTACTCAAGCTATCACTCTCGAGGTTTATATGTCACCAAAAGCTCTGAAAGGAATAGCTTATTATTCTGCTCAGCTGGGAGTGCATTCGTCCTTCCTCTGTGCAGTCTGGAAGTGACACTCACACTTCACCATGACCATGTAGACGTCGATGGTGCAGATGTGAGGCTGGGACAGGCGCTCCCCCTTCTCCAGCAGGTCCGGCACTTCCTGTGGGCGGATCCCAGCGTAGGGCTCATTCCCAAACGTCATCATCTCCCACACTGTCACACCTGCAGGGGGCGCCAGCAACACAGCTCAGATGAGCTCCACATGCAGTAACACTTATCATACAAACTTTAAAGAAATAAATAAGAATAAAAAAGGAGTACAGTATTTCATGTTTTGAAATGTCACAGTTTTCAATTTTTGTCAGTATATCAGGCTGACTGACCGTAGCTCCACACGTCGCTCTGGTGAGTGTATCTGCGGAAGTGGATGCTCTCCAGGGCCATCCATTTAATAGGGGTCTGCTAACGAGAGAGGGACACAGTGAGCAGCACACCCATTATAACAGCTTCCCATAGTAAAAGCACAGCAAAGTGAAAGCATTGTAATTTTAGCAAGTTATGGTAAAGCATATTAATAAACATGGCCAGCTGCTTGGGAAAACTTGTGCACAAATAGCATGGTAAAGTTTTATAAGGGAGAGTTAGGGTGAAGTTTGGAGGGTTAGCCAGGGTTTGGATCAAGCACAGTGATGGAGCGAGAGACCGACCTTGACGTCGTTGTAGACATATTTCTTGTCGTCGGGATACAGCAGGTCTGCGATCCCGAAATCCGAGATTTGGACGATGTTGTCCGATTTGAGCAGCACATTCCGAGCGGCTAAATTCCGATGGACCATCTTGTGCTCCTCCAGGTAATACATTCCCTGCAATGTGAGCGAGGCTGTTTAACAGGACTGTCGGGTAACACACAGCAGTGTGCAAATCTATTCCAGCACCCCGGTGCTTTTCAGTGTGAGTGAGAAGCGAGTCTCACCTTGGCGATCTGGACACACCAGTTCAGCAGGCGCTGGGGGCTCAAGCTGTCCTGCTTCTGCCTGATGTGTTCCAGCAAGGACCCCTGCGTGCTGAGCTGAGTGACAAGCTGCAGGCAGGCTCCAGGACAGACCCCCAGTAACCGCACCAAGTAGGTGTGGTCCAGACTGCCCATAGCCAGCATGTGCTGTACAGAGAGAGAGAGAGAGAGGGAGAGAGGGGGTGACTATACCATCTCTGAACAGCAGAGGGAGCTCCGGGGCAGAGCAGAGAGGTTAAGACTCACGCCCCAAAGCGTTCACCTTTTACCTGTATCTTGAAGAAATTGTTACTATTTATTTGGCCAACGCCTTTATCCAACACAACTTACAGGTGTTACAGGGCAGTACAGGGTGACAATGCAAGCTTAATATATAATACAGTATAGTTTACAGTAAGTGCAGATAATACTACTGAAATACAATATGAACTAGGATGCAGCAAGTTAGGATTAGGTTATATATACAATGACATAATAATAGTGCAATAGTGTAAGGATAGTCCCTCAGCTGAGGATCCAGTAACATGGTGCTGAGGTCAGGTGAGTCCAGTGTATAGTAGGAGGGGTGGATCAAGAGATCTAGAGGTGCAGTCTAAACAGGGGGGTCTTGAGATACAGGACTACAAGTACCAGAATGCACTGCAGTGGAGTATGCCATTATCCCATTATTAAACAGCAGAAGACAGTGTGACAATGCTCGTGACCAGTCCCATAAGTTTTAGTTTTGCTAGATGCCAGCGATTCATAGTCCATAAGCCTAACTGAGTCACTCTATGATTTTTTTATTTAGCATTGTGCTGCAGTGCTCAATGCACTGGATGACCCCGGTACACAGGATAAGAGGGACTCTGATTTCTGAGGCTCACCTCAGTGACCTCGTGGAAGGTCTGCCGGCCGCTCCGGTCCTGGATAGTCTTAATGGCGACAGGAATCTTCACCGAGTCTCCTTCGGGAATCCACACTCCCTGTGGAGAGAAAGACAAGATCACTTAAACCCGCAGAAGAGCTAGACACTGCTCTGCACTGGCTCCTGTGAAAACCCAATGGAACACAACAGAACCGAAGCAAACAGCCTCGAACCTTGTGCACGGTGCCGAAGACTCCAGAACCCAGGACCTTCATCTTTCGTAACTCTGCCACCTTCAGAATCCTGGCGTGGGCCTTTGAACCCTTCTCCCCGGGGTCAAGGGGCTCCAGACACTGCAGGAAGCAAACCAGCGTTACCGAGGCGACCGACGGAGCTGTCACTGGGCTGCTTGGTTAAAGGTCTTAGTAGCACAAAGTGAATCAAGCATTCAGACATTGAAGCTGGTACAGTATTAGTTTCGTCTGTTTTTAAATGTGCTGCCAGTAAACTTCTGAGTTATTAAAAAAATTACTAGAGTGACTTAGCTTGGAATCTGTTGGTATTTTAAAGTCCACCCTGTAACCTCTACAGCCCTCTCTGTACGACTGCAACACTAGTGTGTAACCATTAATCTGCCCCCCCTGCAACACTCAATAGTGGATGAAGAAACACATCAGTAGGAAATTCAACATAGACTAAGCATTCTTAAATCCACTCAGTTTGTCCCCCTGCAACACCATGTGCATGTTTGGAAAACCACATTTGTTGCAGGGGGACAGGTTACTGGTTACACAATGGTGTACCTGCTGTACTTAGAGAGAGGTTCGATAGAGACCACAGGGGTGCTTTAAAAAGTGATTGAAACAGAAAGTAAACCAGAAGAACAGTAGTTCAGGTAGCGGATATTTCCGTTGCTCTTTGAGGAATGTCTCTAACGCTGTGCAGTGGCACTCACCTCTCCGCTCTCCAGGTACCTCCTCATGGCTCTCTTCCTGCGGATGGCCAGCCCACGGCGGTACAGCACGGTCAGCACGAACACAGAGGACAAGACGATGAGCCCAGAGAGTACTCCAAGCACGATCCCTGTGGTGGGGAGACTGGGGGAGAGAGACAGCGGGACACATGGCTCAATCACACAGCACACTGTGGGGCTCACACAGACACGCACCACTGCTCCCCTGTTCATCATCCCAGAGGCAATATCCAATGGAAAACAAAATCAAAGGGCCTTGAACATTGCAATGTTTAGGGAAGTCCTCTGGATACTGCGTATAGAAATGTTCTCGTTACAGGTGTTCTCACCTGGACACAGCGCTGGGGTTTCCAAAGCAGTCACTCTCCTTCGGGCCAGTGCACCTGCAAACACAAAACAGCAGGGCTGACACAGAGAAGAGGGTCCTGTAATCCAAACAACACCCAAACGTGCAAAACGAATAGCATGCATACTGGTAAAGACTTGCTATGAACTCAATGGACATCCAAGAGTTTGCAAAAAAGTACCAAGCTCAGGGACTGGGCTCCGCTCAGTGTCTGGGACTCACCCCTGGGTGCAGTTTGTGTGGCAGGGCTCACAGCGGTGCTCGGAGTTGGGGTATTTGAAGATACGGCCCTGCTGTCCCATGATGCCCTCTGGGCAGGACTCCACACAGTGAGGGCCGTCCTGGAAGTGAGCGCAGTAAACACAGGCATCCGGACCCTGCAGAGAGAGAGGGGGAGAGAGGGTGAAGAACAGCTTGGAGTGTATGGAGTGGAGTGGAGTGTGATGCACTGTGAGGAGTGTGATGCACTGTGAGGAGTGTGATGCACTGTGTGGAGTGTGATGCACTGTGTGGAGTGTGATGCGCTGTGATGCACTGTGATGCACTGTGATGGAGTGGAGTGTGATGCACTGTGTGGAGTGTGATGGACTGTGTGGAGTGTGATGGACTGTGTGGAGTGTGATGCACTGTGTGGAGTGTGATGCACTGTGTGGAGTGTGATGCACTGTGTGGAGTGTGATGCACTGTGAGGAGTGTGATGCACTGTGTGGAGTGTGATGCACTGTGTGGAGTGTGATGCACTGTGAGGAGTGTGATGCACTGTGTGGAGTGTGATGCACTGTGTGGAGTGTGATGCACTGTGTGGAGTGTGATGGACTGTGTGGAGTGTGATGCACTGTGTGGAGTGTGATGCACTGTGTGGAGTGTGACAGAGTGAAGGTGAAGGATTTTACCGGCCCTCTGCAGCTGGGCTCTCCTTCAATCTTCAGACACTCCGGGTGACATGGGTAACACTCGTTCGAGGGTGTGGTAAATTCCCGAAACTCACTGCGAAACAGAGAGAGAGAGAGAGAGAGAGAGCGTGTGAGAGAGGGTGAGAGTAAGAAACTTAGAGGGGGAGAGACAGGGCGAGGGAGAGGAGGTGAGAGAGGCAGGCAGGCAGGCTGACTCACCCCTCATTGAAGTGGCAGTCTGGCACACAGGTCCCCTCTCGGCTGTAGTTACGGCAGGACAGGCACTGATCCGGACCTGGACCCCAGCAGCCATTGCTGGAGCACAGCGGGTCACAGAGATGACCCTCTGACACTGGAGACACAGAGACACAGAGGAGAGACAGAGGAGAGAGACAGAGAGACAGACACATAGAGGCAGAGGCACAGAGAGATGGAGACACAGAGACACAGAGAGACAGACACAGAGACACAGAGAGACAGACACATAGACACAGGGGAGAGACAGACACAGAGCGACAGAGACACAGACACATAGAGACAGAGACACAGAGAGACACACAGACACACAGACACAAGGGTTAGATTCACTGAAAGCACGCCACAAGCTAAACCAGAGACACACATTACTCTCCAGGCCCCATGCAGTCCACCTACACACAACTCCTCGATTTCACTCAGAACCGCTCTGTGAACTGAAGTGTGCTACAAAAACAAGACCTTTACTAAACAGCAATGAAACACTATGTCACGCTATTCATCAATTATACTAAAGAACCTTAAATAGTTTTTAAATATTGGAACACATTTCTCAGACTGGCAATGCTTCATGGGTTCATTACTAGGAGAAACAAAACTAACAATGCACTGTTTCATCTCCTGCCTTTAACCCTTCTTTTTCTGTGTATGGTTGTGCCAGTCTTCTAAATCAATTGTTATGAATTACGCATTGAAGCTTTTCTGTTGTTATAGTGATGCACTCTTTTGTGGTCAATCACACATTTTATCTTTACACAATTACAATGCAAATAATCAGAAAGCCACTCAGCGAGTGACAGGGAGAGTGATGGGAGTGATACAGAGTGATGGGAGTGATACAGAGTGATGGGAGTGACACAGTGTGATAGGAGTGATACAGAGTGATGGGAGTGATACAGAGTGATAGGAGTGATACAGACTGATGGGAGTGATACAGAGTGATGGGAGTGATACAGAGTGATGGGAGTGATACAGTGTGATACAGAGTGATGGGAGTGATACAGAGTGATGGGAGTGATACAGAGTGTGGTGAGAGTGATACAGTGTGATGGGAGTGATACAGTGTGATGGTAGTGTGATGGGAGTGATACAGAGTGATGGGAGTGATACCGAGTGTGATGGGAGTGATACAGAATGTGATGAGAGTGATACAGAGTGTGATGGGAGTGATACAGTGTGGTGGGAGTGATACAGAGTGATGGGAGTGTGGTATGGAGTTAAAGGGGACTCACTGCAGCTCCCTGCTGGCCGGTTGTTCTTGATTTTGGTTTTCTGTCGCTCCTTGGACTTGGTGAGGAAGCTCCAGTTGATGGTGTGGTGGAAGCAGAGCTGGGGGTTGTCACTGATGTACACATTGCCTGAGCTGATCTCCCTCAGGGAGCTCAGCCCCAGAGAGGTCACATTGGGCAGCTTCATCACCAGCAAGGAGAAATCGCTGCCGAGAGACACATACAGAGTTTGAAAGCTAAAGGTTTTAGTAGCAGACCCGTATCGAGGTCAAATAAGGGTCTACTCTGAGTTTAATCACACATTGAAGCTGGTACATTATTACTTTTGTCTGTTCTAAAATGTGCTGCCAGTAAACTTCTGAGTTCATTAAAAAATCTTATTACTAGAGTGACTTAGCTTGGAGTCTGTTGGTATTTTAAAGTCTTAGAGGTTAGACATGATTCTGAGAGCTCTATTGAGACCACGGAGGTGCTTTAAAGTCAACAGGATGAGATGACTCAAAGGGAAAATGACCTACAAGTTGAATCTTGTAGAGAACAAGAAGGATAGAACTGCTATAGACAAATATAGTACAAGCTTGTGCATGCAGCTTTATTTATTACTATGGTAAACTGGCGTTCATGTGTACAGATTATTTCTGAAGGTCATGAATGGAGTTTACGTTGGGGTTAATGTGGATGTCTTTTCATCATGTGAACTGTCTCCTGGTAAAGGAAAAAAAGACATTGAATGCCAGTTGGAATTGATCAATGCAGCTGGAATGTAGCTATACTGTACTTATATAGTGCCCTATATATAAAGGGCTGTTGTGGGGAAACAATACACCTGGCAATTTAATCTGGGGTTTCTTTACTAACTTAGCAATAAGGTTTATGAATTTTATAATAGTTATCAGTATGTGAAATGACACAAGACCCGTTTCAAATGACTCATCCAAGGACAAAGCCTGGAGGACTCCAACAGAACTGACAGAGACAGCGAAACGAGCGAGAGTCAGAGAAAGAGAGAGGCTTACTTGTCGAGCGTGCGGCCGCGGATGGTGGTGAGATTGGAGAAGATGCTTAAGTCGTTGAACTGTTTGGGCCACGACTGGATGTTGAGAAAACCTGGAATGCAGAAAGCACTGCCGGTCAGACTGGCCAAGCGGAACCCTGCCGTGAAATCCCCTATCAACCCCTCTGGAAGGCGCTCCGCAGAGCGACACAGCACCTGTGATCTCCCGCACGGTCCCGAAGATCTTCAGCTTCTCAGGATCCAGAGCAGAGATGTTGCGCCAGGGGTCCCTACAGAGGCAGAGAATCGCATTCACTTTACTCATTAAACTCCAAGCAAGCTCAGATCTGCTTTGATTTATAGCCCTGGCCACAGCACTGGATGGCATCAACCACTTATTTGTGCGTTTTAAGGTGGTTGATGCAATCCTGGTTGGCACTCTTAGGAGACCAATTGCACTGGCATGGAATGGGAGGAGAAAACCAAGCAATTGAAAGGATGAAAAAGGCATCTTCTGAATCACCCTACTCATGCTTTCTAAATATAGGCACTTCAATCTATTGTGTTCCTCCACGCTCCCCTCGCAGGCTCTTACCCGTCGATGCCAGTGATCAGGAAGTGCAGGTTGCCCTGGATCTTAGTGCAGTTAATGAAGCTGTTGATGTTGCTGGAGTCCACTGTCTGCCTCTTTTTGGAACCTGTTCCCTTGCAGGCTGGGGCGGAGAGGAGCAGAGAGGGGCAGAGTGCAATATTTTATTAAACCCGATGCGGTCTGATTGATCAGAGGCCTGGTTATTTCAGTAATGTGTCTGAGTTCAGCTCTCGTACCTTTGGGGCAGGGCCCGTCGCACGGCTCACACTGCTTCACTCCCTTCTTCTCAACCTCCATCTTGTCTGGGGGGCAGGCGCGGACGCAGGAGCTGCCGTCCACCACGAAGTTCACTGGAGAGACGGAGAGAGCGGGACGGGGAAAGACACCAGGAGAGGGTGAGTTCCACTCATGCATGTGAAGTCTTTTTACTCATGTTTGCAGGACAGATATTTCTGCTAAAGTAACAGATTTGTATAAAAGTTTACCCAGGGAAATTTGCATGATAATTTTGCCATGCTTTTCCCATGGGTATAGTATGCATTTACCATAGTTTACCGTGTTTTGTCATCTGTTTTTAATATGCTTTAACACACCTCTTTACTTTGCTATGCTTTTACTGTGGGAAACCTTTATAAGGGAATGCACAGTGTAAATTGAACTACTTTCAAAGTTAATGACAGTATTTCAATCTATAATAATATCCATATTCATACAAAGACAAATCAATAAAGTGCAGGGACTTTTCATCTACAGCCTTGTCTTTGAAATATGTGCAGTAGAAGATACAAGCAAAGAACAAAAGGATCTGGACAGAGGTAGTGGAGGGGCAGGGGTTGCATTGCCAGGGAGCAGGGGGCACACTCACGGGGGCACTGGCTGACGCAGATTGAGCCGTACTGGTACTTGGCGTTGGGGTTGGGCTCCAGCTGGAATCTCTGCTTGTTGTAGATGAGAGGCTGCGGGCAGAGGGGCACACAGGCCCCCGAGTCATTGAAGTGACTGCAGGCCTGGAGACAGAGAGAAGGAGGGAGGTGCAGAGGTCACTGCAAAGTTAAGCGATCCTTGACAATAGCTGGACAGTCTTACAGCAATGTGTTGTCAGCATTGTGTACTGAGCATTGTGACAGTGTTTTCACATTGTTGTGACAGTGTTTTCACAGTAT